>NC_084991.1:6070468-6320840 GCF_963691925.1 Scomber scombrus
TAATCTTTATTTTATGGTACACTGACACTCATTGTCTGTGAGTGGGTTGTTGGGGGATTCTGCCTTACAAGTCTTCTGCAATCCATTTGTTTGTTTTAGTACATATATATAAATATATATAACATGTATTAGATCTTTTTTTTTTTCTTGCTTATGACAGTAGGTATTTTTTCCTTTTATTGAAGCTTGTATATTTGTAGAAACTTTGGTCTCTATATATCCATTTTCATGTTTTAATGTTAACTTGTCATGTCAGTATGAATTACTTAATGGCCTACTTCAAAAACATATATTTTTTCCATACATTTCAGAAACAAGACAACATGTTTCTGTAGCTTATTGGCTCCTGCTGACCAACACTGGGTTGAAATTAAGGCCACAAGTAAGCAGTATTGATGTAGAATCTGTTTTTTTTTTAAAACAGTCCTGTAACACTTTACAGAAGACGAAATCATCCGATGTATTTCATAAGCACACTACAGGAAGGTGCTTACAGGACACAACATCTGATAAATTTGTTACAAGAGTTCATCGCTCTTACTCAACTATTTATCACATGGCACGTATGCTAACGTGTAGCTGTATACCTTCAGTGAAATATTACCATAGCATAACAAAATGCACAAGAACCATCCATGTTTACTGGTTCTAAAGCTCTAACTGGACAATTATAGTTCTTATCTTACTGTGGCTACTCATGTATATCACTGCTGTCGTAGAAAAACTTTTTCAAACACAGTTTTGGTGAGGTTTTACTTCCATGATGTTACTTGAACCGAAGCTTTCCACAGGCCTTGTAAAGTCAGCAAGCTTCATGACTGAAAGGTCCACGTGGTCCATTCAGTACTCACTATGAATGTTCAAAAATTGATTGTTCTCAGTTTGAAAATCCGGCTCACTCACCTCTAAATTCATTTTTCACGAATGTTTGGCTCCAACTTGGTTAGCCTGCTGCCACCAGTGGCTTATTCTGCTCATCGGCAGTCCATGGAGGAGCTTTGTCTCTTCCCCAAGTTGGGTTTTAATCTTTTTAAAGGCTCATCTTTCAAAGAAAGTCTCCCAACACCACACCTCGACCCTTGTTAGTATCTCAGGTATTTGGTCAGAATTTCTCTTCTCACTTTAAGATAACTTCTTTAAATACCTTCACTTCTTTTGCATGATTGAGCCAAGCTGTACAATACTGTCTTATACTATTCTGGCTAGTAGTCATTTTGTGGACGTGTAAGAGTAGAGCAGTCCCCAGCCAATGTTGACAGTGTTTAGAAAGGAGCTGTACACAATCACCTGCCTTATTTTTCTATGGACCCTCAGCCACGGAGAAGCACTGGCTCAAAGTTTCTGCTGTTCACAGTGTTTCCTCTTCCTGTGGATCAGGCTGAACATACAGATTTGTAATTTTACCCAAACAAAGGGGATGTTTTTGTATCAGTGAAGCTATTTCATTATGATGAACAATAAAAATGTGAAACGAAAAACTGTTTTTTGTAAATCCTTTTAACTTCTCACCCACTGGTATATTAGCCATTGGGTGGGATAAATCTATAAGTTGTATTTAGCAAATAAATTGTGTTTTTCTGATCAGTACATACACTATACCAAGATGTACCAGGTAGCTATTATATAACTCGAGTTTCAAAAATGTATGAGTTTCTATGTACAAACACTGAAAAAAGGGCTTACGTAACATGTCTCTTTCCACACTGGCGTCTCGTGATGTAATGACCAAAGCCATATTTCTGGCATAACCATCAGATGATATTAGGCCTCCAGAAATAAAATAGATGCTTCTGTTTCTGTCTAGCTAGCATCTCCTGCTGACATGTAACACCAGCTTGTAATGTTCCCAGACAGTCAAAATGAGGGGTGGGCGAAAAGGGAGTTAAGTAACCTTTCCATTTATCAACAGCTACATTTATCAGGTCAGATAAATATAGCTGTTGGACTCTATATGTGTGTTACTGGGCGCTTTGTGGTTGTGTGTAGGCATGTATACTATGTGTTTGTTTAAAATGAATTTACATAGTAATTGTCTTACCTCTCCACACATACACACAAACAGATGGAGAACATAAAGGTCTTTGCAAATGGTTATAAAGAAATATGTAATTGGAAAAGAGTCAAGGAGACTTAATAGTAATCCTATAAAGCCATTAAATTAAAAATGGACTTACAACTAAATTAAAGTAAATAAAAAGTATCACCATGTTATGTACTGTATTTAAAGTCTTAAAAAAGCGTTTTTCTTCTTGTTCCTACCGTTGGATGTTTGCACTTCACTGTGCAGAATGATGTATGGGCAGAGTTTGACACTTGAAGGCCGTTTTCACATTAATCTTCTGAAAGTGGAAAGTTTCTCTAAGCTCACTAAAAATCTGATCTTAAGAGCAGGATTTGTGACATCACAAATAGTTTGGAAGCCGATCGTGGTCCAATATTAATCTTACAAAAGTGTGATGTGGAAATTTGAAGCCTCCAGTGCACAAATACTGAGTATGGACTTTACAGTGAAGTAGAACATCCTCTTGTGGGCACCTGTTCAGCTTATGAAATGAAAAATATGAATCACTTCTGGAATTTTAAAGATAATTATACCTTTTTGATTAAAAAAAACAGCAGACACTTATTATTGTTCAAAAGAGAGTATTGTGTCTTAATATATGACTGGAGGAGATTCTTACAATTTCAAGTACATATACTAGTTTTTTACTTTAGTATTTTAAGTAGATAATGGCTCAAGCTCCACAAAAGGAAAATATAGAATGTTTTAACTCCCATACATTCATCCAATGTTACATATTTTCAAAGGAAGTGGCTATTGGATTCCTCTGTGTCATTGGTATTGATTGTGCAAGATCGTGTAATCAAATTGTTTAAAAATGAAGGAATGTTTTTTACTTACAGATGATACAGCAATCACTTCCATGGTTTGAGTTAAAATGGTTTGGTTTAGGCACAATAACCATTGGGTTATGGTTCGGGAAAGATCATGGTTTGGGTTAAAACAGAAAAATGATGTGGTAAAAATGTCTCGTTTAATAGCACATCAATGCCTGACGTGACAGTAAAAAATATCTGGTTAGTGGTCAATAAATTCCAGGAGCCTATTCCATACCATTATAAAAAAAACTAGTATCAGCAGAGAAAACCAATCCAGGACATCTGCCTATAGTCGGTAAATTCTTGCACCTTTTTCCAAATTCCATGTGCTTTTCTTTCCATTAGCACTTAAAAAAAATATATCTAGTCATCAATGTCATTTCCTCTGTATGAGATAAGCAGTGTGCACTAACACGTGTAGTCATGGTCATTAAGATCATTAAGACATATTGAGGCCATACCGCCCTCTGAGAGTATGTGTGGAAACACTTCATCAGGGTCTCATGTTCAGACCACCAGGAGCTTGAGTACGATTGTACTTTGGTTTTAGCTTTTTAAGCCAACTCACACAACCACCCATTTCCTTCTTTTGTTAACCAGAAGGAAATGTTTCCGCCACAGTAACATACCACATCATCATCAAGCCTTTTGTTTAACTGTCTATTGTATTTTGAATTAAAGGAACAATTTAGTAGCAAATGAGAAAAGAATAGATTTTTATTTAGTTGATAAGAACACAAAAATGTTTCAGCTGTCCACTTAGATGAAGGAAACCATCCATGCAGCATACTGTAGAACGATGCTAAAGACGGATATGGAGCAACTGCTATTTTGTTATGGCTGCTGTTGGCTGAGTGTGTGTGTGTGTGTGTGGGTGGATGTGTGTGTGGGTGGGTGGGTGAGTGTGGGACTGCGCAGCATCATCAGATGAGGAGGATGCAGGTCACATTCTGCCACACGGTTTCGTTGTAAATCTGGTTACACAACACCTGTGAGCCTTGACCTCTGGATAATAACCTGCTGTGTCCTCCCTTCACCTCACCGTGCTGCCGGTGCTCTCCACCTCTCAGGACATCATTTAACACAGTCTCCTTCCACCTTCTGCCTCCCTTTCTGCTCCTCTCTTCTTTCCTCTGCCTCACTGCATCTGTCTTTGAACTTGCAATGCTGCAAAACATTTCTCCATCAGTCTTTCTAACATATTTACAGAATTGTGCACACCAATTGTACTCACAAATGAGATTTTCAGTAAGTATGTATGTACAGTCAGTGAGCTGTGAACTTCAATCTCGCTCTCATTTCCCAGTAGTCCGCTGTGTTGTTAGTATTTATCCTGTTGGTAGCAGATAGGAGGGTTTTGATGCATGATTCATGAAATAATATACAAATGGCATTCATCCACCACATAGTAATGCTAATGCAAAGCATAACAAATGATGCAGACAGTGTTCAACCCATTTGTGTCTCAATGCATGAAAACCACACACACACACACACACACACACACACACACACACACACACACACACACACACACACACACACACACACACACACACACACACACACACACACACACACCATGTTTCCATCACTTCAGGGGACATTACATTGACTTACATTCATTTACTGGACACTTATCCTAACCGTAACCATAACCACTACATGCCTAATCTTAACCCTTATCCTAAACTTAACATAACCCTAAACTTATATTAACTTTAAATCAAGTCTTCACCCTAAAATAAATCATTTACCTTAAGGGGATTTGCTTTTTGTCCCCATAAGACAGGCGAGTCCCCATAACATAACTGTGTGAACAGATTTAAGTCCCCACAACATTAGGAATACCTAGTACACACACACACACACACACACACACACACACACACACACACACACACACACACACACACACACACACACACCTGAATTAAAATATTAGAATAATTGTATTTTTTAAATGTAATAAGCCCATACTTTAACAGTGTTTAGTGCTTTACCTTATTATTATTATAAAATATACAGTACAAGTAAGTAATCCCAAAATACAAAATCATGCACCATTATGTTCATACTTTAGTTTTATATTCGTCTATTCGTTTATATTAATTCCTGCTCTTCAGCAGTTATACATTCATTCTTTATAATTGTCCTAGCCTTTGTTCTTATAAGCATATTTATTCCCCTAAGTCTATACTCACTCTCTCTGATTTTAAATATGTTTTTTAGACAGTCAGGAAGCAAGTTCTTTTTCACTTTGTATATTATTTGTGCAGTTTTAAAGTCAACCAGATCACCGTGAGAGTTAATAAATAGTTGGTTCATAATGATGTGTCTAATTTACAATTCTTATAATCGCTCTTTAGGTATGAAAATTGGATTTGTGTTATTTTTTTAAGTGTTTAAGTTTCCCCCATACCTTCACACAGTAAGAAATGTATGGAAATAGAAGAGAATAATAGAGTATAAATATATAGTAAGTTCTGGTGCAAGATATACTCAGTTTTTATATAATAATTTAATAGATTTAGATATTTTTGTTGTAAGATATGTGTGTGTATGTGGTTTCTGTTATCACTCCCAAGAGTTTGCTCTTATACCCTCTTTACATTTCAACATAATTGATCATGAATTTGAAAATCAAAGTCAAAATTCATTTTACGATTACCAAACACAATGAATTTTGTTTCATTTTTAAATTTAATATAAAACCATTTATTTAAAGTTTTTTATTTCTCTTTTGATTATTTTGAAAAATTGTTCCATCTATGTCCCATAAAATATGTAAATACTAAATTGATATATTAAATATTAAGAATAACTTTATTTATATAGCACAAAACACAGTTACATAGTGCTTCACAATGAAAAAACAAGACATTTAAAATGCACAAAGAATAAAACAAACTAAAAGTCATAAAAAGTAATCACACAAAAATAGAGTCAAATGAACTAAATGCCATAAAATATAATGAAAGTGGATATTAACAGTGATTTTAAAGACAACACAGAGTTGAGTTTGCAGCCCTCAAGTTATATATAGATATAGATATGAATCAAATTTTTTTCTAGCCTCTTCATAAAGGCCTTTTGCCTTTTTAAGTCAATAATTACTCCAAAATGTATGCTTTTTGTTGTCTATTACTGTTCATATTTCCTCCACTAGTTCTATCACTGTCAGTGAGGCAGACCTGTATTTCTCAATGAAACTCTCAAGTCAAAATGTTCTACTGTTTTTCAGAACTGACAAAGCAGAGAAACTGAGTCTATAGTTGGAAAACAAATGTTTATTCCCATTTTGTATGAATAGGAATTAACTTGGCTGTTTTCATTCAGTCATAATATAAGTAATGTCCAGATCTTCTTTGGAAATCATTCAAGTCATTCTCCACTTCATTCAATCTGTACCGAACCATACGGATCATGATAATTATCTCAAATTATAATCATCTCCTGTCATTATTCATTGTCGTAATTATACAATCCACTTGAATGAATTATGAGGGCAGCTATTACGCATAAATCAGCATTATAAATGGGCTTTCCTCCAGTTTGACACAGTGTAAATAGCCAGTAGAGCTGACTTAATGTGTCTGAATGTCCCCAAATAAATGTCTTATTCATAACATCTGCACTGTTACAAAGACATTTAGACGAGTGTAAAGTAAATAATTAAGCAGTCCACCTTCCCATGAAAATGAGTGCATTTTGTTGAATGAAGGCGTGTTGTTCTTTTTACGACCCACCTTCACTCTTCGTCTTCCACTTCAATTTTTCATGATTCTCCACTTCTCTGTCATTTTCTTCTCCGCGGGACTCCTCTTTCTTCTCCCTCCTCTCCTCTTTCCTTCCTCACTGGATTCCCTCTTTCCTCCCTCCTCTCCCCTCTTTGCAGCTCCGCACCACCCTCCCTTCCCTTCCCTTCCCAGCACCAAGCGCCCCCCCCCCCCCCCCCCCCCCCCCCCCCCACCTCCCCTTCCCACCCTTCCTCTATCATCTTTTTATGAGGATTAACTGTACTGTTCTGTACAGTGGGGTAAATTCCAGGAATACGGTCACCGTTAATAACTTACTATCTGTGTGGGAAAAAGCCTCCGCAGGACCAATCTGCAGAGATTTGAAGTCAAACTAGACAGACGTGGGTCAGGTAGTATTCAATGAAAGACCTTTTAAGAGTCCGGATTAGCCTGCTTTGCCTTGCAGAACAGCTGGGGGTGACAACAGTGGACCATACATAAAAAAAAAAAAGACTGCTTGACAATTTGCAATTTGGCCACAATGAGAAAGCACCTGCAAGTCTGTCAGCAAAGGTTCAAACTATGATGTTTTTGTAACAGTAATTTTATGTGAATTGTTATGATTGCGGTTGAACCACAGTCATCCACCACCTGATAGGTCAAACCCTACTAAAACTGAATTATTTAAATACCAGGTCAGAAAAGTGGAGCAGCAGTTTTTTATAGGGTTATCGTTTACCTCAGTGAGACCACAAGATTCCTCAGAACTGTGAACCATGTGAGGTTTTTCTGCCAGTTTAGGAGCAGGATAAACAAGCTGTAAATACAAGGATGACAGATCATCATTTTAGTTGCCTAGTTACACATCCAGCCGACACAGAGCAACATTAGCATTCATGTAGTCATGAATATTAGTCTTAGTAGTTAGTGAACCAAAACAGTAAAGTCATGGGTCGTGAAACTGAAACAATAAAATGCTACATAGAGCTGTGGCAGACTTGGGTACTGTCAATACAAGCGACCCCCTTCACATTACACATTGTCATTTCTTCTATTGTTAGTATAAAATATTGATCATAGCAGCTTTAACAAAAAAAAAAAAAAAAAAAAAAAGTCTAATGGTTAGACCGGCAGCTCCATCCTTCATTGATCAACTTTGGTCCACTAGCCCATATCCTGGACATGGGACCAAGGCTGCATTAGTACCCATAGGGGAAGCACATGTTGCCTTTTATTTAACTTTTATTTTATTCTGATTAGATAACGCTGCTTTTGGGTGGAAACCTCATTTGGTTTTGGATCTACTAGGTTTCTAACAGTGACCATAATTATCAATGTCTAGAGAATACATCAAGTCTTGTGTCATATTTCCGTAGAACCTGACAAAAAATGAAGAAAAAGCGCACACATTTTTTTTCTACCATCATTGAGGATCCCCTTTCTGTCCAGATGCATGCATGGGATAGCAGACTATGAGCAGGGGTAGCCACAGTAGTTTTTTCTCATGTCCTCCTTCACCTGGGGGATCCCAAGCCTGGACTCTAATATCAACTGGTATCTCATGGTGTACCCTCGTGTCCCCTTCTAAAAGTCGCATGTGCCACGAATGCCTTCGCAAGGAAGGGCCTCGGAGCGGAGGTATCCTGATACAGATATCTGAGCTCCGCAAACTTTCGTGAAGGGTAAGACCAGGATCTATTTACAACCTCTCGTATCAATATGCTCTTTTTGGACACTTACAGAGGCAAACACTACACATAAGGTATAGATTGCCTTGTAGACTGAATCAAGAAGCTCAGCCACCTTTTCAGTCAGATGGTCTGAATCATTTCATCTTCCCTGATGGCAGCAAGCCACTTTCAGGGTATGAACTACCTTTGTTTGACAAAGGGCCATCAGTGTGTTAGATGCAGAGGAGGTGATCTTCATCCCAAAGCTGCAAAGCACAGTCACCGACATTGATCCATCACGTACGTGTAATAAAATGTAATGGAGATGGATACTTTCCAGATATTCTGTTCACACAGTAGAAAATCACACAGTAGAGGTGACAAAGGACGTCCTTGATGGCTTCCAGCACTCACTGTGAATAACCTGGGGTGTAGGACTGGTTATTAACAGACTGTTGCGTAACACAGATTCAATCTCCATAACAGCTGAGGGGAGCCAAAAAAAAAAAAGCTCTGCTCGCTCTGAATGACAGCTTCAGCTAGATGGCCATAAATGTCACCACCACTGAACGACTCTGCTAAATGAATGGATGAATGAATTACATTTACTGTCTGGAAGAAATGACTGAGAGAATGTGAATGTGTGAGTGTGTATGTGTGTGTGTGTGTGTGTGTGTGTGTGTGTGTGTGTGTGTGTGTGTGTGTGTGTGTGTGTGTGTGTGTGTGTTTGTGTGTGTGTGTGTGTGTGTAGGACTGGTGTGTCTTTGAGATGTGTCTGGAACCAGATTACATAAGCTCAGGCTTCTGATTGGATGCCGATGTCTCCTCTGTGAGCTGCTTCCCGCATCCATTAATACATTAAATATGTCACATGTGGCAGACGTCACACACATATACACACACACACACACACACGCACACGCACACGCATGCATCAGAGTCATGCCTAAACACAGCCCGACACACACACACACACACACATTCAGTAAAACATACACTGTTGTCACAGCAAACACAGGATAAGCACGGGGTGTGTTTGATGTTTTGATCATGTGGTTTCCAGGAGCCTATCAGCTCTCGGCACACCCACCGACCAGACACACATCCACACACCCACACACACAGCACCAGCAGCAGCACTGTAATGTCACACAGCAAGTCTTCGTCCCCCCAGAGGAAGAATGTAAACAATGACACAAAGTGACAGCAACCCGTCACTACATATTTATATAAAGATGCATCAAATCAAGAGTTTAATGATTTGAACAAAAATATAATTTTTTAACAAAGTCATGAACAACATTGCTGTCTGTTTGTTTAGATCAGAGGTGAGATTTCTCATTTGTTTCAGGGTACTGGAGCATTATTCTTTATTATTTATCTGATGAATTATTACCTTTATTTAATCTATTTATTTTATTCTATATTCTATATACTTCAATATGAATATTAATGGTAAATGAACAGCATTTATGTGTGAATTTAATCCAAAGTGCAGGGGTCTGATCATTAGGAGCTGGAGTTCAAGGAACCTTTGGCAAGAGGATCATACCAGCAACCTTGTGATAAGTGGACAATCTGCTCTACCTGTTTATGCACTGCACCATCTTTTAACCCTAAAACATACAGCACTGATCTTTATACGACCATATCTTTCTATCTGTCTACTAAAATATCCCGTCTGTATGTTTGAAGCAAGCAAAGCTGTGGACGCATTTCCTTCCTCGTTAATTTCCTCATCAATTTCCGGTTGCAAAGTGTCAAAACAGTCTTTTAAAAAGTTCATCAGGCCTTCCGAGACCTGAGGTATATAACATCATGGGCAAAGGTGTATTGACCTCCTCTATACATGGTAGTGTTCATGAATCAATGAATTAATTGACAGAAAATAGATTGTCTAAAGTCATTTTTCAAACAAAAATGCTAGAAATTCACTGGTGCCAGCTTCTCAAATGTGAAATTAGCCAATTCTCCCATTTCTACATGACTGTAAACTCCACATATTTGGGTTTTTTGACAGTTGATCAGACAAAACTAATAATTTAAATATGTTAATTTAGGCTTCAGTTAATAATAATGGCCATTTTTCATTCTTTTCTGAGATTTTACACACTGAACAATCGATTACCAACTATAATCAGAATAATTGATAATTACATTTTGAAGAAAGTTTTGATTAATGATTGATCTGTAAACCTAAATTGAGTAAATCTGGGCTTTTGGGATCCCTGTAAATCTGGGGACCCTGGAAAGTTGCACGCTTTGCCCTGATGGTAAACCAGCCTTGTGTAACAGTGTTTTTCATCCAACACAAACAAAAGAATAAAGAAGAGAACATTTGTGTTAACATACTATCACAGTAACCTCATGTTGCTGTGCCAGTGTCAAATCATGCCATGACCAAAAGACAGCGACTGAGGTGTAACCCCTATTTTTTTTACTAACTGGAATGACAGTTATGCTTTTGTTAAACAGTAGCCTCAGTATGAGACAGGATTCAGAACCTCCAGTGAGAGTCACCTCCTCTCAGGTACATGGCAGCTCGTCAGGCTCTCCGAGTGTCAGAGATCAGAGCTGGCTGTTTGATTTGGTGTGTCTAACTAGAAGGTGCTGCGTGACACACAGGCGGCGGCAAAGATGGCGACACTATGAGAGAAACAGCGTTTTAGTGCGAGAGGGCAAGTGTGCCAGCCGAGGACACACACACACACACACACACACAATAAAGAGGATGGTCTTGATTCTGACCTCATAGGAGCCTTCGGGACAATCTAGCAGATGATATAACAGTGTAACATTGCATAAGGTCATCGATGTGCAAGCGTAAAAAGATACAAAAATTCAAATCTCCAACATTCCTCAAAGGTAACACTTCTGATTCATGTGACACTCTAACCAGAGGTGGATCAGTCCTCTAGATTGCATTGCATTAAAGTCCCCCAGTCTGTAGAAAATACTGCTGTGGTCTGGGAACATATCCAACCAAGGACCTCCTCTGCTGCATTTCATCAGCTCTATGTTCTCCTACTGAATTGGAAAATAAATCCATTTTATTAACAGAAAGGACTGTCTTTGATACAGACAGTGAGTGGTGTTTTATTAAATTAATAACTGAATAATCCAATGGTCAAAGAATCCATTTATTTCTCAGCAGCAGTTGGCAAACCTGTAACACAGAACTATTTGAACATTTTCTCACGCTTCACTGATCCAGTTGTTTTGTTTTCCCTTCGGTGCACATCCCGCCCTTTCCAAGAAAATACGTAGTGTATACTCTGTTTGCAAACACTCAGCTCCATTCCTGCAGTTTCGCATGACCGCGTGAAACATACCTGAACTTATATGGAAGCAGTCAAAAGTTTGGATACACTCTCTGATTCAAGGGAATGGGAAAGTGTGTCCAAACTTTTGGACTGGTACTGTATGTTCATGAGCTATATGGTGGGAACACTTGTGAACACATCTGCTAAATGCTCCACTGCTTTTTGCTAGCTTTATCAGCTGGGCTAATAGTGTACAGTGAGTCTATTGGAGCTTTTTCACTTAAACAAGGTTGAGAACAATGAACGGCAGCCAAAACTGGATCCAAAACAACTGAGGGGTAGCTAGGGCTGGGTATCATTTGAAAAATTACAATACCAGTACTAATCCAAGTACCCTTAAAGATACTGATACCAATTGAGTACCTCATTCTATACCCATTACACATTTTGGGCACTTGATTGTATCCGGTGTAACAGGCTTGTAGTGTAGCCACACTTTAAAGTGTTTAGGTAACATCTTGGCTGCTGCTTGACTGCTAAGCGCGCTAACTCACATTCACCATGACTTCACCACCACAGATGGGTTGTAGCTGCTGTGGCAGTGGGCCAAACACATGTTGCATTAAATTAAAGAATGCTTGCATTGATTGGCTGTGCACAAGTCCATACAAATAGTCCTATTCTCTAGCTCTGGGTGCAAAAAGGATCAATTGCAGTTTCAAGACAACTTGGTATCGATTTATTTTGGTCGATACCTTAAAGGTATCGAGTACCGATACCCAGCCCTAGGCATAGCAAACCTAGCAGACATAGCAAACATTTACTTTGAAAGCAGTGACCCAACAGGCCCAGACCCAACTAGTACAGCTTTTACAGACCCGCCTTTTTGCTCAACTGTTAATGATTTTATCGCTACTAATTCCTGTGAATCAGATAAGATCCCAGAGCGTCAAAAGATGTGTGTCTCATGACTACATTCCATCGTTACAGGCTGAAAAAAAGTAGAACATCTTTTGCTTGAAATTGTCTGTGTTGGATCAGATCGTTCAGGGTGAAGGTTGCTGCTGAAAGATTTTTGTACCACAATTTCCAGCATGAATGTGCATAATTTACAAAGATAGATGCTACTGCCACAATAATATGGTAACTCATTTTATTATTCCTTTAAAGCAGACGCTCACTGTCTCTTTTGTTACTTGTCTTTTTACATGTTGGTTAACACAGCTGACTGAAATGCACATACTATCTAAAATAAGAATCATCATAAATAATAGTTTACTATTTAGTTTTGGCATTAAGAATTTCAAGCAAAAAGATAATTCCTAATCTTTTCACAATCTTCATGGCTATAGTCCATCGGTACGTAGACACATGAAGTGCCACTTGAAGAGGAAACCAGGTTAAAAAAGTTGTACTGAATTATTTGCATATACTGTTAAGGCAAATTCTTGTTTATTGTAGGCAATGTTGAGACATGTGTGTCAAATTCTGAACTGCAAATGAACATTAAAACATTCAGCAACACTCAAAAAACTAGTCACCCTTTCTCATTTAAGGAAACGGAAATATGTGTGCAAACGTTTGACTGGTATTGTATTTTCATCTCCCATGGGTGTGTAGATGGGTGGAGTTTACCACAGTTTGCTGGTTTAAGTTGCGTCATTTTAAACCTGTAATTCATTCCTAGGAAATTCTCTGAAAACTCTCTTTTCCTAATGCCTGTTATGGTAGTGATGGAAATGATAGGAGCAATATTCACAACAATATAAAATAAGGAATGTAATGTAGGGGTATTTATATAAATGTGATTCTATGGATCATACATTATTAATAAGAAACTTGAAATCTATGGTATTGGCTGAGCTACTGTCTTCATAATGAACATCATTATGTGTAGTGCTGGGTCCAAAGTTGTTTATATTGTACATTAATAATGAGATGATACAAGTTTATTTGATTTTGAGCAGCTTCTGGATTCAGTGGAAATGGAAATAAAAACTTTAAAATGATGGCTTGATGTTAACAAGTTGTTATTGAATTCAAATAAAACAACATTTATAAGAATTGGATATTGAAAAATCAATAATCAAGTACAAATCATGATAGATAATGTTGGGGAGTTGTTATAGACCAGAAACTATGCAGGAAACCACATATAAATCATGTAAAGACAAAAATGTGGACAAGTCCATTGAATTGTTGCACGAAAAGGTTATTCTCTACATTACATATTGTACTGTTCTTTTATAGCTACATTCATTACCTACTGTGTGGAGGTTTGGGGAAACACATACAAAACAATCACAAATCCATTTTTCATGCTACAGAAAATGCACAAACCAACCAACATATTATTTATAAACTCCCATACACTCAAATGTGAGATTTGGTGGAAAATTCAAAGTAAAAATAAATAAATAAGATTCTTCCAGACTGTATCCAGAAGTTGTTTCAAATGAGAGTCAGTATGACCTGAGAGGAATGTGCCCGTACAAAAACAATGCAAAACAAAGATCTTTATCAGTCAAGATGTTCATTTCTGTGGTAGTGCTGAAGTGGAAGTGAAAATGAGTACCAAACAAAATAACTAAAAAGAAAATGATTAACAAATGAAACTGGGGATTGAATTGATTACATTACCTTTTAAATAATAACCAAATGTGCACATATACAGTGTTGGTTTGACAAGACAATCTCACTGCAAGGTCCATTTATTAGCTGTTCAGGAGCTTTTGATCATATCAAATAACCGTCTTCATCAGCACATGGAGTTGACATTAAAATTAAATATGTTGAATTTTTTTTTTTTTTTTTTAAATCACTTTAAAGACTTCTTGTCCATGTTGGCTTTGAAGTTCATTCTCAACCTTGGAAACAGAAGTTGACATCTCACGTTCCATTTAGTAGCTGTTCTGGAGCTTTCTGCCAGGTCACATATTTGCCCTCAGATTGAAGCAAAATATAAACTGATAAGATTTAAGATTATTAAATTAAATGTTTGGGTTTTGTGGAGTTTTTTTCTGTTGAAAACCATATTTGATTTCCTTGTTTATCTTATCACGTAATTTAGATTACATGTGTGCTATGTTAACTCCACTGACACAAAGTCCAAAGCACAGTTTACAATGTGCTACATGTGCACCACACTTTGAAATGTGCAGTGTTAACATCCATATGGAGCTGTAGATGCTCCATTTCCAAGAATTAAATAAGGTCACGTGGTCGTTTGAAGCTCTTACAGACATAGCATAACTTAAAAAATGTGAGGCAGCTACAAACAGAGACAACATTAAATCCTTTGATGCAAAAACAATAACTTTGAAGATTCTACAATGGAGGTAGAATTCGTTACATGTACAGTTGTCATTTAAAAAGGCTTAGTCGAGTTCTTTTCATGGAAGAGACAGTCACAGCCAGGAGGAAATATGTAAGTTATTGTGCAAACAGGGTCAAGAGGCTAGACAGGGCCAGTATGGAATTCATAATGTAAATCCGTGCAGTGACCGACCCTCTGATGGCACTTTATTAAAATAAAAAAGGACCCCCTGCAGCACAAAAAGTGTAGAGTCTGTGTCAATAATACAGTCTTCAGAAGTTGTGTTTGTTCAGCTGCTCGCACCCAACATGCGCTTTCGACTGTTCCTGTTCACGTTGCATTTCCTTCAGTTGGTATGATCCTCTGATAAGCTGGCATGACTTGGCACAATGTTAAAGAGATAACTGAGGGTGGAGACCAGAGAACAATGCATACCACTATAATCCATGCACTGTTATTGTGTTGAATACATTTGTTTTGTTTTTTTTGTTTTTTTAAGGGCTTTTATTGGCTGTCATCTTTGTGAGACTTCATTGCATTTCTTAAAGATCACCTATCAATCAAAACTGCTGAGGTATGACTGACTGAGGAGCTCCGTTCTTTGTCTCTTCTGCCATGATGGCCAGCTCTTCCTCTGTTTATTTCAAAACATGACACATGATACACTTCACTTCCTCTTCAGCATTTCCCCCAAACACAAAGTGTACAGCTAACAGAGGAGCTTTCATGAACTGGTATGAAGTAAACAAACAGAGAACGTATCATGTTGAGCCCACGGATCAAATTAATGATATAAAGTAGTGAGAAGGATTATGAGGATCTTCTTCTGTGGGTGCAGTTTTGCTGTGTCACCATGCCTCATCATCCACACAGGTGTGTACAGGAAACACTGGTGTACATGATAGTGGTTTGGCATATGCAAACATGAATGAACCTGCAATGACTATACTTTCACATTAGGAAAAGCATTTACAAGCGCAAATACATCAGGGGGCCTTTTCAAATCTTCATGTGATCCCACTTCTTCCAAGTTCAGTGTGAACAAGAGGTACAGTTAATGATACAGTGTCCTGACATTGTAAGTATTGTATATACAACCAGAGAGCAGAGGGAATGAGGCAAATTTTGCGGTAAAGCCTTTAAATAAACAACAGATAATGATGCTCCCTTCTGTTTGTTGAGAAATGATAAGGGGGGGATTTAACACCACAGCACACTGTGATACACACAGTCAAGAGGCTTCAAGGTGGAGGGAGAAGCATACATATGTATAACATCAATATAATCAAGTGCAGACAGGATTGTAGATTGTATGATAGTCTTCAAACTAGCACAAGAGAAACATCATTTGTTTCTATACAAAAAATTTCAATTTTGACCTTCAGTTTGCTTGACAGCCAGATTCCAAATCATTTATAACATTCAACAATTTCAATTTCAAGACCTAAAAGGATATGGGTAATAGCAGTAGGTTGGATACTGTAGACTGTAGATTTTTTCTCTTTTTTTTTTAAGATAGTCAATAAAAAGAACCAGGCAGTTTATTTTTGTATCCTCTCACAGATTGTACCTTTAAACATTTGGTGGCTGATTGTTTGGAGTGTTTAAATTGGATTGATATTAATAAAGCCGGGTTCATTTCTACAATCCTTCGTCCTGAAAGCCTGCCCCAAAGGAGCCTAGCAGCATCAGGCTAATTGGCAATCAACTACAGAGACATAATATGTGTCAAAACAAAACGCAAGAATGAAAATCAAGACATAAGCTGCATCCTAATTCAAGGGTTAGACCTTCCGTACTTCACATTTTTAGGCATGATTAATGCAGCTGCATTCTTTTACCAAAGTATCGAGGACACAGGAACAGGAAATGTTCCCAGGTATTTTCACTGAGGTAACCATCAGTCACAGGTAAATATATATGTTGGAACTTACCAGTGAGTAAACCACCACAGAATGTAACTAATGGACAGACACAAACTAAACTGTTTGTTCATAGCAGGAGATCACAGAAAATATGTGGATATATCTACAGTACTATTAAGCCGGTATATTATTGGCCAGATGCTGTTCCGAAACTGGGACACAGCAACAGAAGGGCTCTGGCCTAGAACGACCTGGTATCATCAAGAACAAAACCATAAAAATGAACAACACTGTTTGTAATGATGACATAGAGGTTACATTAATATATTTATCATTAACCTGGTACACTACTGGACAGATGCGGCTCAGAAACTGGGACACAGCAGCAGAAGGGCTCTGGCCTAGAACTAAGCGGTACCACTAAGAACAAAACCATAAAAATGAACAATAATGTTTGTAATGATGACATCACGATACAAACCAGACAAACCAGACAAGGCAAAAACTTTGGACTTTTGCTAGCTAGGTTGGTGCCCGCATCTAAGATAGAAATGTGATACAGGTGACTGAAAGAAGACAAAGATGATGACACATACCCAAAAGTAGACAGGCAGGGTTCTTCATGGCAGGAGAACACAGAGAAAACAGAAGGTACATGGATATATTTACTGTGAACCTGGTACACTATTGGCCAGATGCTGCTCAGAAACAGGGACACAGCAACAGAAGAGCTCTGGCCGAGAACTAACTGGTACCACCAAGAGAAGAAATGTAATGATGACATGAAACAAACCAGACAGGGCAAAAAACTTGGGACTCTATCTCTCTAGTTAGGCTGGTGCCTGCATTTAAGATAGAATGTGATACAGGTGACGGAAAGAATAAGAACAAGATGATGACACATATCCAAAGTAGACAAACAGGGTTCTGATTGTGTACTTTGATAAACCCCACTAGATGATAGGACTGGCCATAAATGGCCAATGTAGAATGCCCTTTTCCTCGTTATGTTGGGTGTGACTGTACTGTGTCTGCTGTCAGAAAACATTTCCAAGTTCCACTGAGGGAACTGTGTTTATATTTATTTGAATCATATTTTCAGATGTGCATTCTTACTAATGTCATAATAAAATCTGCTTGCAGCAAAGCAGAGGAAGCAAAAGGGGAACAGTTGTCTTTAAATGTTGCAAAGGGTGACTTTGAAATCAAGGCAGTTTGTCAATGGTATAAGGTGCATTCAATAATGACAATAGGTTGTTCAAAGGGTTAAAACATAGGGTAAAAAGTTAATCTTTCATTAAAATACCATTCTTTTCAATCTGACTTATTCTGCAAATGCGGTTATGTATACAAAGGCATGCTTAAACCCATGAGCCTCTGAGTATTTGCAGCATTTTATCTGGAGGCCTGTTTGGGTGTAAACTGAAGAGTTCCACACACCTGATGATAAAGTGAAAGTAAAACGATGAAGTGCAAACAACAAACAAGTGCAGATGAGAAACCATCACCTGGCTCATTACATCACATTTGAAAACCAAACACTTTTTACCCATGGCTACAGCAGAGGGTTAATCCCATTGATATGAATGAGTGCAGAGAATTAAAACACCTCAAACTATCAAATGTGTCTTCCAGGGGTCTTTTTATTTTCTTGACCTTTATAAGATCGAGATATTTCACTCATCAAGGTCTCGAGCAGCAGGATCAGCCCCCAGATCAGTAATGCAGCACAGGTGAAGATAATAGAAGAAATGTTTGCAATTGAATTACATCTTCTGAGGCACCAGCAGCTCTGAGGAAACACTTATTACAGGTTGAAGACAAGAAAAGCAAATAATCCTTTGGCTGTATCAATAAAGAGAGAGGTCAATCAATGGGGGTCTAATTTGTCTCATGTTCCTTCTCGCTGTATACGAGTGAAGATTACATAAAAACATAACATATGGACTAGGTGGCTTTACTACGGTTGCAGCCATGTGACTGTTGGTGCTTTAAGATCTCAGGGAAAGTAAATCAAGTCCTCAGAAGACGAGAATACTCTGAACAAAATGTCCCTGAAAAGGATGCCTACACACTGCTCATTCATAAAATCTATCAGAGTTCTTTGTTCAAGTTAAAAATTATTGCCATGTGCAGCAGATTGTCAAATTCAACATCCACTCGAAGAACTGCTGTGAGCCGCAGCTTTGAAAACTGCCGGCAATACCTACAAATGATCTGACAGTCTTCATTCCTAAACGGAAATAGATATTAAAACTAACATGAATTGAAGTACAAACACTCACAGACAAACACACTGGATTTATTGCAATGCCAATAAACTGGATACAGAATTTTGGCATTTTCACGAATTCTCTTTCTATGACATTTACAGCCTATAAACTATATCAAACATCACCTACGAAACCAGAAAAAGTGTATACTAGGGATAGGGTTAACTGACACAGGTGAACATAAATCAATTTGTAGTAAACAAAGTAGTTTAAAGTAGTTTTCACCCACTGGTTTAGAGATCGGAATGGAGATGGGTGTAGCAGGTATAGTTCCAAGTCATGTTGACTTTCTGACAGATCCTCTAACTTGGCTCTCCTGTGCTATCTGTTACATAACTGTACCACAGAGCTCCTCACCGCCTGGTAACCCAGCTCTGAATTCTCCCCCCACACCCCATAGAAACTCAATACTGCCACTGCATACTGCCATTCCATTCAAAATCAATCTCACATATGGCCACAGCAATACTGGGCTATGAGGAAGTCTGGAACACATCCTTGTATTATTTTGGGAACTGGGATTCAAAGATCATTGTTTGTAATGTTATGGTAAAAGATCAATGCCAGCTCACCTGGTCCTCACTTCCTGTGAGAACGTCAGCAGGTGTTGGTGTTGGAACTTAATGTTTTTTCCCTGCCGTTGCAACATAAGTGCATGGGCGGACATGCTCTACTACACATTGAAGGATATTCAAGTTCTGTCCTGTGCCACGCAGAACAGAACGCTACCCAGCATTTGGCAACTGTCTGCAACTTTCAAATTTATGTTGGTCACACTGAAACAGGACTTTTTCAGTCCGATCTCAGACTTGATTCGGTGAAATGTGATGGCTATTGGGCAACACAGCTTAGGCTCCAAACCAACAGATGACTTGGCAACATGATATGAACTGACATCACTGTTATATAATAAAACCAAGTGAGTAACAAAGCCTGAACATTATGCACTATTTGTATTTTGTACAACAATTTTTTTTATTACCAATTAGCCAAGAAAGGCAATAACACCAATGAACAATAAAAAAACGTATTTGACAGCATATTAAGCAATTAGACCTGACTCCATTAGGATTTCATATAATCATGGCTGGATCTACCATACGGGCAATCTGGGAAAATGCCTAGGGGCCCTTGAGCAGAATGGGGCCCTCAATGATGGGAGAAAAAAATGTGTTGGCCTCTACAGAAATAGAGCACAAGGCTTGACCCATTCTCTTCATGTTGATAATTATGGTCGTTGTCGGA
Organism: Scomber scombrus; assembly: GCF_963691925.1. Taxonomy (NCBI): domain Eukaryota; kingdom Metazoa; phylum Chordata; class Actinopteri; order Scombriformes; family Scombridae; genus Scomber; species Scomber scombrus. The sequence continues at coordinate 6,090,721 of NC_084991.1, forward strand.
AACCTACTATGTTCCAAAAAAAAAAAAAAAGGAGATACAAGGTTTTCCCCTAATAGCAGCATTATCCAATCAGAATTAAAGTTGACAGCTGTGCAAGTGGTGATTGGCTAGTAAGCCACAATGCACTGTTGCTAGGTTGTATCAACAAGTGTGTGGGAAAAATGATCAACTAGCGGAAAATGGACATCGCTGGCGGGTAACCAAAAACCCAGCGGGGCTGCCAAAAGAAAGAAAAAACAAAAAGATAAGGACGAGAAAGAAGCAGCCACAATAAAAAAATGTACCGGTGGGGGCATGAGCTTCGCTGCCCAGGGGCCCCTGGTGGAACTAATCTAGCCTTGCATATAATGCTTAAAATACTGCTTATGTATTACATTACATACATTACGTTATAGTATATATTTGTGTGTAATATTATTATTGTTGCTTTAATGTATTTAATTAATGTTGGTAATTTTCTAAAAGCAACTTGTTAGGACTTTTATAAAACCCTCATTAAAAAGTCTCATAAATCTGCTCTTATCTATTGCAAGTGGAGGAGTATTTTCATAAATTTTCCCGCAGGCATAAAGTCACAACATCAACAAAGGCGTTGTTCTGTTTAATATCTCACACAATACACCTCCAGTTGGTTGGTTCACATAGAGAAAAGTGGGTTACCATGTTGACTTCTGGTGTGTAGGAGGGTATGAGCGTGTTTACGTGAGAGTGTGTGGGGGTCAGCAGTACTAAATGTGGCCTTTCAGTTCACAACTGGCTGAAATCAGGTCATCAGACAACAAATGACGAATGAACACCGAGGACCATCGTAATACATTCTTCTTTAACTACTTGGATAAAAAGTGCTTTCCAGCCTTCTAAAACGTGAATGGTTATCCTAAAGATCATTTTTTATTTTTGACTACAGCTTTCTCAGTGATCACCCATGGTGCTACATACTGTCTTTTGGCACTGTTGTTAAGCCATAGTAACTATTGCTGTAAATCCTAACAGTATCCCTCTTTTAAGGTTTAGTTTTTTCTTTGATTGTGTTCATTGTGGGGAGTCAAATTTTTTACCTTTGTGCGTTAGTGCTACCGAAATGGAAAAAGGAAGCCTTTGTTTGGCTGCATTTTAACACCAAAGCCTGTAATTGCAGGTTTAAACAGCTAACATGACTTTAGCTGAAGGATTTAAGATGCCTTGATAAAAAATGTATTTAAAATTACTATTTCATATCTGTGGTGAGCACCTATGATCATTTGATGTCACTTCATGAACTGGATTTGGAAAAACAAACCTCTGACCTCCCAAGACGAACTGAAAGGATAGTCAAAATAGGGGAATTCCAACCTTAAAAATGTGACACATCACTGCTGAACACACTTGCGCTTCTGTACTTGGCCTTCAAATTCAAACCTGAATCTTTTTTTCGATTTGCATGGACAGCATTGCATAACACAACATGATTCCAGTGCCCGGTTAAACTATAGTGTCATAACCGGCGTTTAGATGGAAGAGCGCAGGTTAGCATACACACTAGAAATCAATCAGTCATATGTAGCCTGCTGTGTCTCACTGCTTTGCTAAATGCCTGCACTAGTAACACAGGTGCACAACAAACAGTGCTAACTCGGCACAAGTAGAAAGTCGTTTTCAAGAATAGCCTGCCTTACTAAAAGCATACCTCTATACGTCTATAACATGGTTTTGTATTTGTGGTAGAAGCTCAGAAGCTTAGATTAGCAACACTGGCTGCTGTTGCCAATTAAGAAATAAAGTAGTTGCAGTATATAATTCCCCGTAAAACCACAACTTGTCCTTTTTACACTTTAAGTTTTCGATGTATTAAAAACATATATATTTAAGAAAAAAGATATAACATAATAATGACATTTAGAGGTGCTAGTAGATACATTTTAACCTTTGGACAGAGCTAGGCTAGCTGTTTCACCCCACCTCTAACTTAATGCTAAGTTCAGCTAACGGTCTCCTGAACCTAGTTTCGTGTTTAGCACAAAAATATGAGACATTTTCCTCTGAATGGGTGTTTTCCTAAAATGTTAAATTATTTCAGCAACAAGCAATAAAATTGATGCAATGCTTGTTGTCAATGTTGTTATTTTTGGCTCTGAGGTAAGTCTGGATTTCTTCATTCATTCATTGTCTTAAATTTGTTCACCATTGATTCAGACATGACTGTTTTTATGTGTATACTTTTCTTGTGATTCCCCAACATTTCTTAACAACTCTTCAGCAATAACTTTTGTATTACTCTTAGTGGACTGAGGGAGTAGGACCTGCTGTCGCATTGTTGCATTAGTCACTTCTGTAATACACTCTTGTTCTTACTTAGTTCCTTAGACATTTTCCAGTAAAAATAGCACCTTTTGGTGAAATATACACTGGACATATTTTTAAAAAGAATTAGGGCTGAAATATGGGCTCCTAAAAAATAGATTTACCACATTATATGGTACTTGTGGGTGTTTCTAGAGCATTGTCTCACTCTAGGCAAAGTTTGACAGCAAAGCACCGCCTCTTCCCGGCATCAGGACCTTGTTTGTGTACTCTTCACCTCCAGTTGTAGAAAGGAAACCGTCACAGCGAAGGCATTTCATTACACTTCCTGTGTTGAAGGAGACATTACCATACTGAAACAAGCAGAAGCAAACAGATTACACAGGAACTATGAGGTTATCATGAGCTGACCGGGCTTTGTTTCTCACACGTTAGTTATTTGAAAAAGTTATCTCTAATCTGTTTTAACATTCCAAGCCATGAATATTTTCACAGCAGAATCTTATCATCATCTCATGACTTAAAGGTATACTATGCAGGATTTTACTGTAGACAAAAAACAAAAAAACATGTATAGACTCATACAAATATAATCCAACCAATCCAATCCAATCCATCAATCACTTATGACCCACTAAGAATGTGTGGTGGTGTCTATATCTGCAGAGACTCGGCCTTCTGTCTGTATTTTCTTAATATTTTACACCAAAGCCTGTAATACATGACAGGATGAACATCTGCATTCACACAAAATCTGGAATTGTCACCTTCCTGCAGGGGGGTGGTCATGTTTATTTGTGCTTTAGAAGCTAACAGAAGCTATAAAACGAAAAGAAAGGAAGTTTTATTTATCTGGTTCATGGCTTGTTCTCGCCAACACTGCTTGCTGTAGTCATTCAGTCTCTAGCTTGCTCCAACACTGTTCTCTCTCTCTCTCTCTCTCTCTCTCTCTCTCTCTCTCTCTCTCTCTCTCTCTCTCTCTCTCTCTCTCTCTCTCTCTCTCTCTCTCTCTCTCTCTCTCTCTCTCTCCCTCTCTCTCTCTCTCTCAGTCTGGTATTGAGCCTGAGAGGAGGGGCAAACTTTGAATTCTGTGTTTACAAACACCATCCACCAAATCCTGCACAGTATATCTTTAACACTGGTTTTAGTATGAACATTTCTCCATAAATGATTTTAATGCAGTAACGTTTCCTTCTGCACTGTAAGTAACAAGACACTGACACAGCAATGCAAAAGAGCCAAACAGGGACTTTATAATTATCAAATAGCTCAAGATTCAGACATGCATACTGTAACTGAAAAAAACTGTAGCAATGGGCTTTGTCTTTGTCACTCTGCGTTCAACATGACAGATGTAAAAGTGGGTTAAATCCTTGCAAAAAAAATGAGCAAACAGCTAAGTAACTTCAAATATGAGAAGGCCTGCAGGCTAAATAAAGGCAAATGACAGTCACGAGGTTATCTGTCATTAGTATGAAACATGGTTGGTGTGTGTGTCTTTGTGTCCGCTGCCTAATAGATTAATGTCAGTGTTTTTTTTCAGGAATGACCCTTGCATATGTCTAGTTGTGTTGATCTATGTGTGTGTGTGTGTGTGTGTGTGTGTGTGTGTGTGTGTGTGTGTGTGTGTGCGTCAATGTCCTCCTAATCCTCTCAGTCACTGTAGCTCCACTAATTCCTATGCCACAGAAGTGCCCTAACTTTACCCTGCACTTTGAACCAAATTACCTCCATATGCCCTTTTTTTTCCCACCCCCCCGCTGGTTCTGTGAGACATTCAGACTCTATTCATGTTTGAAGAGCTACACCGTCATGCATAAATATACAAACACACATGCACTGCCCCACAAAGCCAAACAGCTGGAGCCGTGTGAGTAGTGAAACTGAGATAACTAACTTCACAGTTTTACCTAATGTCAGGCCAAAAGTACTCATGATGCTGCAGTGAATAACCAGGGTTCAGTTATAATATAAACACCAAAAACATGTCTGTGTATTGGGTCACATTTCATATAAAAACAATGTGTTCTGGCTAAAGTGGAGCAACTTGGGAAAAGGAGGACAATGTGTTTTGTTTTTCTTAATTAATAAGCTTAAGTAAATAATCATGGAGAACACAGAGAAACCAAAAAGGTAGCCCTTAACAACATTCTTTGGAAATATACAGCTTCTATGATTCTGTTGTGCTAGCTATTACAACCCACAAGCTAACAGTAGAGTGTGGTTTTATATGATATGCAGGGATAGCCATAGTTACCCCAATTGTACGATTTTAAGTATAGGCTAAACTCAGAGATAAATGAATAATTAATGCAGGGACAATACTTATAACTTGAAAAGGACATTTTTTATTTCACTGTGTCTCCAACATAAAGCATTAGCAAAAATGAGCACATTAGCAAACCAGCTAATCAAGATACAGAGTGAGTATTTTTGAATAGCTTCCCTAAATTGTAATCGCAGTTTGTTTACTAATTAAATGGCATGTGCCTAAATTGTGGACAGTATTGTATACTTCTGCTGAAATTAAATTTGAACCAATTACTAGCCCTTGACCTATAAAAAATGTACTGTTATGTGGATTGGACAGAAGAAGAATCAATGATTAACTACTATCGAGACGCTGCCAGCCAAGTGAAGAAGTAAGTTTGATGGTTAGCATAGTTGTGCTATGACCTCCGACACATTTCTCTACAATCTATCTGTCTGTGTTTCATTCTCCACCTCTCATTGTAAAAATGCACACAACCCACAGCAGCCTGGCGGAGGCGGACAGGGAGTCAGCGGGTTCATAGGCCTAACGGAGGACCATCCTGGGTGGAAAGTTTTTGGAGAGCGAGACGAGCGGCCTCCCCTCCCCTCTGGGGCCCCTAAGGCTAACGTGATCCCCCCATTTGTGCTCCTGTCATAAAGAATGCGCCCGCTAAACCACTTTCCCACCACTAAGAGGATTACTAAGGTAATGCCCACGAATCAAGGGATGCTCCGGCACATCTAGACATAGGGAAGCTGAATTTAATAACTCATGTAGAAAGCTGGAGTGAGATTTTACCCTGTGGGTCAACTGGGCACCTTACCTGGAAGTTTGGTTTGGAGATGGTAGCTTGGCATCTAAGCAGGTTTCGAATCAAAGCAGGGGAGATAAACATCTTATCCCTTACCCTTGTAGTGATTAGCCTTTAAATTCTCTAACCATTTTGACATGGCTGTGGTCCTTGTTACCACGATTTAGAAAGACATGTATCTCTTCTGATACACATAGAGTCATCAGCCATTTCTTTGTACCTGGTAGCAAGATTTGGCTTCCCACCTGTAAACACCAGGTGTTTGTTGGAATGCAGAGAAGCGGAAGACGAAAAGGAGGTAGCAACCTAAGGCTGGAGATAAACTTGCGTTTTAATTGCACATTTGTGTAAAAAACTAGGTACATTGTTAACAGAATTGTTCACATACCGTACTTGCAGTTGTACTTTGCGTGTTACTGGACAATTCCACTAAAGAGCACACCAGAGAACTAAGGATAAACAGAATTTCTGGATATGCATGATGTAAACAACATGTGCCAATAACATGGCAACAATCAAGGAGGTTACTATTTTGTTTATACTGCGATGACGCCAAAAATGGTAGAGGGGTATGCAAGATTCCTAAATCAAGTAGGTCGTGACAATGGCAAGTACGTTTCTGTCATTCTCTCAAAGCAAGAAATAGATGATGAGAAATACCACCACTTTTTCAAAATGTCCACTAGGACTGATTCGCTTTCATAGACATAATAATAGTAACAGACACTCGGTTAAGGTTCAGGAACATTAAAAGAAACCATCCTTGACTGTCAGGCGCAGGAAACAAACAGCAGTCCCCCATGTTTAAGTCCAGCTTTTTATTGACTCAACCATCTGTCTCAACCTCGGACTTTGTGGCTCTACAAGGCATGCAGCCCTCTCATTCATTTGACTGGAGCCAGTGCATTGACGTAGCAGGGGTACCAACACAAAGGGCTCAGCAAGACAATGCATGGTCGTCAGGCAAAAAAGTTGAACCAGGATCAACTTTTGCCGCAGCGCAGCATAACCTTCTCTAGTAAGGAACTGCATAGGCCAATCACAAACATGCAAGCACACATTCCTGGTGGTTTATTGTGATGTGAACGCTGAATTCAACTGCTAACCTCTCAATTGTCGCAATGAAAGTAATATGGTATTTGGGTGTCTGATAAGACTTTAAATGCATCGACTTTAAATGCATCGACTTGGAGCAACAGCCAAGTCGACTTCCTGAATTGCTTTACAGTGTCTTATCAGAACATAGAACAACACTGTTTAAACGCAGGGCGGCTTTCTGTCTGAATGCAACCTAAATATGTCACAATGCTCCATCTTTTGCTACCACTAGAAAATAGTCATATAATTACTAGAGAGCTTTGTCACTTGAAACGTTTCATTTTGGGGGATTTGCTCAAAAGACTCATCACGTTGTTTTTCTTCAGTCTTAGTTTTGTAAAAGCAGTTTGTCAGTTACCTTTGTCAACAGCTTTAAATTTCTCCTATCACAATATTTTACGATTAAAAACAATGAACCAGGAAGAAAACAGGTATAAGGAAGTGTAAGTACCTAATTTGAATTCCGAAAAATCATTGATCTATTTTTAGTGCTCTCAGATTACCGAGAAACTATGAGGATTGACTCTGTGGTACCAATTGTTGGTGACACAGGATTCACTCAACATTGAAGTACTTCATGGTTTAATTGCATAAACTGTTTTTGTTGTCAATTTAGTTTCTGTTAAAAGTGAAACTTTGGTAAGACATTAAAACGTTTTAATGAGCTAATGAGCTTTCTATGTATGTGCCATGACGATAATCACCTGGGGTAAAAAAAAAAAAAAAAAAAGTTGGCATATTGCTTAATAAAGAGACAGTGTGAAGTAAGGATAGATAAAACACAATCGTGCATTGATCTTTATTTTCAGGTGCTTTTTGTGCACTAATATTAACATTGGATGCATGTCAAATCTACAAGAGCTCAGTCAAAACTGTGCAGCAAATACCGTGATGGTTGTGATGGTTTTCCCACTATGTTAGTCCTGTTTAGCTAAGGAGTGTTTACGTAGTGACTCTGATCCTGTCGCAGGCCTCATGTCCGATCAGGATCAACTATGGCTCTGTGTATGTGTGTGTGTATGTGTGTGTGTGAGAGAGAAAGCGACATGACAAGGTTTTCCAAAAGATAACTCACTTCCTCTTTGGCGACATGTTTGTTTTTCAGTCTGATGGCCACTAGCCCCCTTTGTGTCACCAGCGTCGAATGGCGGTTGCATTCCGATGCCCATCAAAAAAGGACGCAGACACACTCATACAAACATATACATATATAAAACACATGCAAATCATATTTATATATATATATATATATATAAAAACACATACAAAACAAGGAGTTTAGGATGAAAATAAGCTTATAAATGAAAGTATATTTTCACAATTATTTGAATAAGAAAACAATCTGTAGTTATGGGTGGAAAATGTACTAGTTTGCCAAAAAGGAAACCAAATAAAAAAAGTTTTTGTTTGTTTGTTTTTCATAGCAGTAAAATCACACCTGGAAAAAGACCAAAATGTCTGTACTTGTTGGCACCACAAGAACAAACACAATTTAATGAACCAGGAGCCCATCTTGACTCCCTGCAGTGTGTCCATCTCAGCTCATCCAATTCTCTCTTGGTGGAAATAACCCAGTTTATGTACATTTCGCAGCATTTGACCCCTGCAGATCTCTGCATTACCTTTTAGTTCACACCTAGAGCCAAGGGAGAAAAACCCAACGACCTTTATTTTCCTAATAAAGCAGGCAGATCATGAGATCTCCGCCTTGGAAAAAAAAAGTTGTCCGTCTATATTGTAATAAAGATCCTCCTTAGAGGTTAACTGTTCCAAGAACGCTCACAGTGGGGACGGGGTGAGTAAGGTTGAAGAGCAAGAAAATCCCTGGTCTAAAGTCAGGGAAAATGAAAAGTTAATAAGTCTAGGCTAGGGGGGGGAGGGGCAGGGGGGGAGTGGTGGTGTTAGTGATCTGGCTTGGACGCAGGAGGGGGGCTTGGTGGGAGACTGGCACAGTTAAATGTGATGTCCGGAGAGGTACTTATCTGGTCAGTTGAAATGGAGTTATATTAGAAAGTGGGCAGCTGCGTGGGAGGTGATTAGCTTTGTGATCGGGTACAATCAATGTGGTCAAACACAATGAAATGAGTGACTGAGATACAGGATTGATGTATGCAATTTTTTACTGTAACCAAAAGATGTCAGAAAGTTAGACATTTTACTAGCACCCCTATGTTTACATTAAAAAAATACGTACCTACCCAAAGAAAGGTTACTGTTCATAACTGTCATCTCATCTGAAAGGCAACCCTTTTAATTTTACAACCAATTGGAAGATGGGCGGTTCGATTCCCAGATCCTCCAGTCCACATGTCGATGTGTGCTTGGGCAAGACATTTGCGCCAACGGTGTATGAATGCGTATGAATGGTTAGTTTCCTCCTGATGAGCAGGTTAGCACCCTGCATGGTCGCCCCTGCCATCAGTGTATGAATGTGTGTGAATGGGTTAATGAGAAATGTAGTGTAAAAGCGCTTTTAGTGGTCATAATGCTTAGAAAAGTGCTATATAAGTACAGTCCATTTACCATGTACCATTTACTTCCACCGGCTGAGTGGCTAACTTCTGGTTAGCCCTCTGCTAACCTGAATGGAGATAAAATAATTTTATTGTGCTGTATTTCTAGACTTTCCCAATGTTATCAGACAAAATAGGCCAAATTCTGATAGTGAAATAAGTTATTTTGCAGGGGTTCTGTGATATTCAAAACAGTTTATCCACTGGTTTACAGCTTTAATAGTAGTGGAGTCTGCTACGGTGGAATTGATGATGTATTGTCAACAGTGTTTTTGCTCTTACTTCCTGAAAACAAGAAAGTAAAGACTTACTAACATTTTCACATCTTAGGAAACTTTTTGTCAAGAGTTAGATGAGACCACTCTGTGTCAATACTTTAATTATGAAGTTACAGTGAGAACATGATTAGCTTAGCATAAAGACTGGTAGAAGAAGCTAGTCTTGTGAAGAAATATCCAGCTACCGTCGTTTCTAAATCTCATTGACAGCTATATGTAGTTTCATGCATACAAAAACCAAAACATAAAAGAATCGCATGGTGTTAGCTAACTGCTTTCCCATGGTACCTGTCTTTGTGGGTTTTTATCTAGGCTAAGCTAACCACCGCCTGGCACTAGCTCTGTATTTACCGTAAAAAGTATGCGGTTATGTGTATTCCCCAAAATCCCCTTTTAAAACCATTAGAAACAAAAGTCACAAGGACTCAAAAATAAGTCATTGTCTGAACAGACTTGTATGACCCAATAATAATATTGCAAGTATTCTTAATCCATCTCTGTCATGCATGAGGAACTGCTGGTGATTACATATCTGTCTCTTCACTATGACCAACCTGTTGTAATAATATGTTTTTTTTCTCATTGTTGTGCAGGTGACCTTTTCTTTTCATCGCAAAGTGTACATGACTTAATAGACGTGAATGTCTGGTTGGGTATCTAGTGCAGCCAAGTTCAAATGGCATCGGTCAATAATATGAGTCAGTGCTCCATAGTTTGAGTAAACTGCTCCACACCTGCTTAGTGTGCATAAAAAAGGAACGGGTGGATCAAAAATTGTGTATGGCTAACATGTAAACAATGAAATACATATAAATCCACGTGTAAAAGCAGACAAAGAAGCCTGCTCTTTCACTTTCTGCAAACGTCTCTCTAACCTTCCTGTTTCTCATGAATCTTATGTGGTTTTCTTTTAGTGATCACAGGAAGTCTCGCCTTTGAACCGCTAAAAAGACAGTTCTACCCACAACTACAACAATGTTCAAATAGACCTGGGTAAAGAAAAAAATCGACACAAATTCTGCCACATTACACACATGCACACACGTATACAAGTTTGCCAGGAAGCATTGTTGTGGGCTTGCAGACAGATGCCACTCCTCTGCGCTACAGAGCCTCAGAGCAGTCCTTCAGATCCAGACAGAGTTACAGTGAAAGCCTTGTTTCTTAAACTTCTCAGAATCGGCTCTCGATGTACTGGTGAGCGGCCACATGACAAAGTCAGCATTATTAGAAGCTGCAGCAGCTCCGCTAGCAGAATTAGTAGCAGGGGGTCACTCAAATAGAAACTGCTGAGTTGTTACAATAAGAACCCTAAAAGGAGTAGCTTAGTGAGTAAGGGAGGAGTAGTTTTAGGAGTAGTCAGCCTGTTTCCAGCTTAGACTAGTCTTCACATTTTACTCCACCCTTGTTGACCTGTCGGACTGGGGAGCCGCCTTCTCTCACCTGTGGACTCAGGGGCAGTTTTCTGTCCAACAGGTTAACCCAAATCACATCAGCATGTCTGTGTATGTGAGTGTTTCTGTCTAAGTGTGGATGGAGGTAACAGGCCACTGGTATTCAGACCACGTCCCCTCCTGCACCCCTTGCCCCCGCTCCAGTTTCCTGATCCGTCTTAGATCTGCTGGGTCGAGCTAAAGCCCCAAACAAAGGCTCGTACACAGAGAGCCATACACAAACTTACTCATGTGTGACTGAGGGCATAGGAATGCACAATGTGTGTGTGTGTGTGTGTGTGTGTGTGTGTGTGTGTGTGTGTGTGTGTGTGTGTGTGTGTGAGAGAGAGAGAGAGAGAGAGAGAGAGAGAGAGAGATTATGAGGAGTAGTGAGTGAGAGAATCAACAGAAGTGTCCTTTCACTCACGAATGTGTCGCCTTTTGAATTATTCATTTTGTTACCCAGAGTGTGTGGTTATGTGTGTGTGTGTGTGTGTTTTGTTTCTTTTCCACCCATACACACTTTCAGGAACATGAAACTATGTTGTGATTTTTGGATAGAGTGAACTTGTGCTGACGAATGCAATGAGATGCAATGTAAATGTTGAAAAGACTAAAGCATCATCTGCATATTCTTCCTTCTTCCTCCTTCTTCCTACTTTTTTTTTTGCAAACTATTTCATGCAATGAATTTCTTGTGCACAAAATAAAGTAGTCCATGTATTACACCTGAAATGCAATTGCAACTTTAAAAAGAACATTGTTAATGCTCCACTAGCATCTCCACTTTTATTATTTCATTACTGATTCAAACTCACTAAGACAAACTAGCATTTCCCCTTCTGATTTAGTGTCTTCCTCAATTAAAATATGATGAAATGGTTTGCTTCTAAAAAAAATGGGGTTGTGTAGCATTAGAAACAGGTATGTATTGTGATGACGTGACAATAGTACAGCTTTGTGAAAGCTATATTCAGAAACCTGCCTCATCATGAAAAGCTGCTCACTACCAGCAATGTAACATCTGTAATTTGAACTTGTGTCACAAGATCACAAAACCATAATGAATGAACATTTTTGGAGAGGAGTTCAGGGTGTTAAGACGTACAGTAATGGCGTTGCATAATGTGTCAGAGAAGAAAGATCTCCTTATTTCCAACTGTTGTGATGTGTCACTTCTGACTGAGGTTGACGCATAACACTGACTTTGTGCACTGCTCTGCGTGTCCTTTATTAAACATGCATTAAATATGCAGCTTTTTATTTTTTAGTCTTTCTTTGAATGAATGACTCATGACTCAGGTTTGGTCCTGTGGCTGATCTCTGACCTTTGACGCACTGCTGATTTCATTCTAAATGTGGAACGAGTGAACACTGAAGTCTCTCGCAGGGATCAGTGCAATACAATCATTATATTATTACCAAAGATGATTAGTGATTAAAGCAATAATAGTATTAATACTGAGGAGACTAGTAGTAGTAGTAGTATTAGTAGTAGTATTAGTAGTAGGGGTATTATAGTAATAGTAGTAGAAGTGATGAAAGCAGTGGCTTACATGTTTTATTAGTTGTATATCTAAGTTGTGGGAGAAAAGATAGTAAGTAAACCAGGATAAAACTAAACATTTCAGGCAACAATCAGATGCAATAAGTGTGGTTAGTTTCAACAGTGCTGTCATATGCCAACTAGTATAAATATTAAGGTTTTATTTGGATGAGCATCTCACTTTTAAGGAGGGTATTGGAGAGTTTTAGTGGATTCAGCAGGTAGGGCAGAGGGATCAGTGCTGAGCAAAGTCAAACTATGTAAAAATGTGGGATTTTGTACTTATGCTCATTTGTCCTGCGTGCTGTGTTTGAGATTATGGGTCTGGCATTTGGCGTGTCTGTGATCATGTGCAGTGTGCATTACATAGCTGTATTATCATTTTTGTGAGTTCGCAAATTTACACCAGTTTGGGCTGTTAGTGGTGATGCAGGACACTAAATGTCAGACAAAAATGTGAAATGATGCAACCCATTTTCTGCATTTTTAAACCTCTTGATAAGTGAGGTGAAATCCTTATTTTGTTGGTTTCCATTCCCAGCACCAGCTGTTCCTGATTTACGAAGAAAGGTGGTGTGTGGATGTTTGGTATGAAGCTTATATTAATAACATATTGTCAAATAAAAAACAACTACAGTTTGAAGCCCTGTGTGAAGCATCATTTATCCAAAAGTGTAAAATCTGTGACATTCAGGTATATTAGAATTAGGTACAGAAACTCCCTGAAGAGAAAAGACTGTGTTTGCCATGTGATTCAGGTGAGACTGAAGTCAAAGTTCATTCTATGTTTTTATTGCTTATTATATGTTGATTTAAGAGTTATAATATTTGGTAAAATACCTTTTATTTCTAGTTAATTGTTCTGGATGAATTATCATAAAAACCTCTTGTTTTTTTATCTGTGTTTCACAAATGATTCATGGTGAACTGTACTTGGTGTCCTGTCCTCCCATGAAAGGAAGTTCCTACTACTACAGTAATAAGTTGTAGTATTCACAGATGTTGCATCAGAAAGTGTTATTGCTCACTTTAGATTCAAAGGTCATAAACTAGGTCTATAAACCAACCGATAGTTCACAGCCTGTACGCTTCTTAGTCCTCTCCTGCAATTAATAAATAAACTGGGAAACCGGAGCTGTGGAAGGATTTAAACACACACACATGTACACACACCTGACCTGGCGAGGAGAGGCAACTGTGTGAATGAGGATCAGGATGGACGCCGTCACATGACAGCATTTAAATGCGTAATCTCCTTCGGACGGGGAGGTCCGCTTTGAAGCTTCATTCACTCCCTGATCTGGACTGACAGACATCAGGGCCACTTTGGGTCCACTCCACCTTTTTTTTTTTTTTTAAAGCGTCCGATGTATCTGTGAAGTTCAACCAGAGAATGTTAACCTCATTCTGCCTTTTAAAAACCACAGATGAACTTCAAAATACACTTAAAAATAAATCTGCTACTTCCAACAGGATTATTATAGCCATATAATAAGAAGAGGAAGCCCCATTAACACACTATTTAGTGAGTTTAGAGTTTACACACTGTATTGTAACACCTCTGTGTAAAATATAATCATCATAATGAGATTTCTGATAATCCAAGAATCTACTGACTCGTGATTCTATGAGTTTTCTTAGTATTATTATGATACTGTAATATGGTATTCCTGGATGTTGTGAGGTGTACTCCAGGCTTCCTGTGGTTTTCCAGGGGAGAGTCTCTGGGTCATTGTGTGCTCTGTTTGTATACAAAACCCACGTCACGGCGGAGTGTAAAAAAGCCTCCTCCTCTTTCCGACCGACTCAAGCCTCCGCTCCTCCCTCAAGCTCTCGGGCTGATGCAATGCTCATCTTTATAAAGGGTGAGTCCCCACCCCTCCTCCAGCAGAACAGGCTCTTCCTCTTACCGAGCGCGTCGCATCTTTGGGAATTTCGATTGAATTAGAAATAATAATAAAAATCCAAATTCCTGACTTTTACGCATCAGGCGGGTTTATTTTAAGAGTATCTTCTTTTAATAATTAAACTGTCTGTACTGTTTTGAATCAGATCGATTCTGATAACAGGCCCATCTGTTCTTTATTTGTTTAAATAATCTTCTTATATAGGCTATACATAAATATCTTGAAGGATCAGTCAGTTTTTTGGAGTCACTCACAACGTCCGGACATCTGCTGAATCTGTTTGACAAGAAAGGATTTTACAGGCATCCTGCCACATCTTCATAAGGTAAGAATGCCGGCATCTTATCATTTACAGAAAACCACCGGATGTAGGCGGCACAAGCTTTGCGCTTTTTTGTGCCAGGGGTTTTTAAATGGCACTATTTCCTCTTTTTGCTTTCCTATGGGTAAATAACTCATTCATTATCTGTGTTTAATTTGCACTGGGAGTCTCATTTAATTGCAACAAGATGGCTTACCTGCTAGTCTGGTCTAATCAGTCTTTAAAATCTAAAGTCGTGAAGATATGTCAAACGCAAAAGATAGAGACACTAATGTCCTTTCTTTTTGTTCTGAAAGGCCTGAGGCGTCTATCTTATCAGGTCAGCCCTGGTCCAAATAAATAAATAAATAAATAATGAGACAGTGTGACAGTGATGCTGCAGTGCTGGGTTGATGTCTAGGGATGTTGCAAGGGGTTGTCACTGACACACAAGCCATTAAACACAACCTAAATAAAAGAAGGAAGTGGTTTAAAAGCGGTTCCTTGTCTGTGTGATTTGAAAAAAACTCTAATCATAAACTGACAATGAACAAGAGCGCGAGCCTCTGCGCAAAATGGAGAGCCATGCCCATAAACGGTCAACACGTGCCATTGTTTCTATTGGAGCCGGCTGTGGAAATAATGGCATTAAAAGCATCCGGAGTTGTGCTTTCTGGGTTGTGTGATTGTCTACATGTGCGCGGTCCTGTGCCAAAAAAAAGAGAAGATAATTATATTAAGATGTCATATTTAGAATATACTTGTGAAATGAAGCTTTTTCCTCACTGTCATCTCATCCTCCTTTAGTGAGGTGTTTAAAATGTTGTGTGTGTGAGGAAAAAGACGTTGTCACACCCTGTTTTGATTTGGCTTTAAGTTAGATTTCGGAGAGAAATTGCGCAAAATCAGCAGCGCGTACTGCGGCTTTTTGTTATTCAGCGTATATAGCGGGGCTGAGGTGATGTCGGGTGGACTCGGATGCCGGTCTGGTATTTTTCCACTGCCGGTGCGTCACCCAGCACCCCCACCTCTCCTCTCTTCCCCCTCCCCCCTCCTTCCACTGAAAAGTCACATGATGCGAGAAGGGCTGCGGCGCGCACCGCTCACTATAATATTGATTATTCTAAAGGGCGTGAACGCGCGCTGCTAGAAATGTAAAGAAAAACAAGCTGTTTAGAATGACGCAGGGAGCAGAAATATGACAAAATAAATAAAACACACAGCAAAATAATAACATCTGCTCTTTTCTTCCTCTCTCTCTACTTTGAAATGTACAGCATGAAACAGGCAACAGCCAAAACTGAGATGAACCGTTTGAACGTCACTACTGAGGACGACAGCAGCAGCACCAACAGCACTGAATACCCTTACCCCAAGAAGGTCCCACTGAATGGGTGAGGCTTTATATACAAAAATATAAATATATAAAATCAACCATTTTCTTGCACGCTCAAGCATTTCTCTAAACTCTTCTCTGTCTTTTGTTTTCTTTTACAGCCAATACTCTGATATAGATGCCGAGAGTCAAAACTTCCTCCCTGAACACAACCTGGGCAAGAAGAAGTATGAGACAGAATATGTAAGCACTTGTCTCGTCCTCCAGTGTATTTATATTCAAACAGCTGTATCAGTTTTTCCTCATTTCCTAACTGCGTATCCCTAATTTTCTCCTCAGCACCAGGGCAATGCCTCCTTTGGCATGTCCGTCTTCAACCTGGGTAACGCCATCATGGGCAGTGGCATTCTGGGTCTGTCCTACGCCATGGCAAACACTGGCATCGCCCTATTTGTGTAAGTATTTATCTATTCAAGCACAAGTCTAGTATTGATTGGGTTCTCTTCCCAACAGCCTTCACTGCGTTTGCATTTTTGAAGCAAAAACAACTGCAAAGTGTCTTCAAGCAGAAGAGAAAGGCCCAGAACTAACAATGCAGTAATGGTTCAAAGCACCATCAGATGTCAGGATACTTTTGTTTTCGTAATTCAGTTGAGGCAGATGTGGTTGTGTCTGCTGCAGCAAGGTTGCAGGTCATGATGCACTGTACCTATTGCAGGAGGCGAGTTTTCCTGTCAGCAGTGTGTGTGTGTGTGTGTGTCGACCCTGAGGTGCAGATTACACCGGTTTTGTAGGTTTACAAATCCTCACCACAGTTTTAAATATCGTTATCATGTTTGCTGTAGATAAAAATAGTGGAAAGAGTGTCCAATCTTGGTGGGAACATTGGAAAAAAGACTGTGTTCATTATAAGTTTTTATGAGAGCTCCCCCTGCTGGTTATTTAGTACAATGTAAGATCACAATGTGAGAATCAGTCATCTGTGTCCCGTATAACATTGCTTTACTTTAGACTGCACGCAAGGAATACCTTCTAAAGAGGCCAAATGTTTTACTACCACACTAGCAGCACCTGGCAGCACTGATACCAAATCAGCTTACTGCCTCTGAGATCCACTCATGAGCCAGACACCAGCTGAAGAAACACCAGGGGAGTGCTTTTTTCAAACAATGATAAGGTGTTTTCCAATGTAGCACCTTCAGAATATGAACATGTACACTTGTAGTTGGTTGCAAGTCAACTTTGGTTACATGACTCCTGATTGGCAGTTGCATGTCAATTTACAAATACAGCGAGTGGCAAGAGAAGCAGCTTAGCCGAGCTAATCCTGCTGCATTTGGGCCAGGGTTATGTAAACGGAGAGTTAAAGTGCGTTCACAGGAGATCATGAATGGAGCAGGGCGATGCTTACTGTCAGCCAGCTGCCAACCAATTGGAGAGTTCTCTTATCTGCAGGAAGTGAGCGATTACACAAAAAACCACCAACTGAGAATATTTCTAGCAGCTTCCGTCACTGATTGAGAGAACATAGCTGCGACACAGCAAGTGCGTTACATTGCATTGCGAAACGCTATCTGGTGCTTCGTCAGCATGTTGGACACACACCTCTTGCAGAACAAACAGGCGTCATAAAAGGTCGTCCAAAGCATATATTTGTTGAACCACAGTGTATGAAGTGTTAAGATATGATGGATTAGGTTGGCTGGCAGGTGAGTGGACAGAGGCTCAGAGTGGCTGGACGGTCATATGCCAAGAGGAAGCACAGGCCTCAAATGACCTGCAGATTAGTTTTCATCTGTACTATTAATACAAACCAGTATTAAGTGCTGGCTCTGCAGCGTCCCCGGGGCGTTAAGAAGATCCCATGCTTGGGAACCTTTCGTCCTTTGCAACCCTGCTGATGCTGCTTTTGACTCATAGAACCTGCAGACCATCGCTGCCTTCAAGGTCTTTGCTGATCCAGGCCGCAAAATGTTAGAAAATGCCGGTTTTCGCTACAGTTGACGCTTTTTCCTACTTAGTAAAAGTCTGCTGACTCTTGAGTCATAAAGGCAACATAGGCAAGCTGATTGTTGACACTTTATAGTTTCCTAAAGTCGGCTACTCTTTGGGGAATTTTCATGAAATAAGTATCAGTATCTTGACAAATGGCTTGAAATTTCTCCTGGAACGTGTTGTAACAAGCAGAAATGAGTGAAATAATCCCGTTTCACTAGCAGATTCTATCAAAAGACACACCTGGATGTAATAGAGCTTCTGCAGTTGTAGCAGAGGACTGTCTGTCCTTCACCTCAGCAAAATATCAACGTGTTTGTTTACCACAGTCAGGAAATTTGTCACTGAATTGACCTTTAAAGACACATGTTCAATATGAGTGTTATAGATTAGCACATGTAACATAGAGGACCAGTTTCCTCTCTGAATGACTGTGTTGTTTGCAAATCAACACCCAGCTAAAGATCATTGTCTTCTGTTTACAGGATTCTGCTTGTGGCTGTTGCCATCTTCTCATTGTATTCTGTCCACTTGCTGTTGAAGACGGCCAATGAAGGAGGTGAGTCTGTCTGACAGTCATGTATTCAAACATAAAAACTGCTTCTTTCAGTCACGGTTGAATCCTAAATATTCCTTTCTTTGTGTATTTCCTCTTCATAGGTGCGCTGGTGTACGAGCAGCTGGGTTACAAAGCCTTTGGAATGCCGGGGAAACTCGCTGCTTCCATCTCTATCACCATGCAGAACATTGGAGGTGAGAGGCATTGGTACTTTAACAACCAAGAAAAAGGCTCCGCTTCTTATTTTTTCAGTGTTATGTAACTAGAATTGAACTGCCATTCTATATTTTCTATATTTATCTACCGTGTGTTTATTCCATAAGCTAAAACGCTGTCCCTCTGTGTATAAACTGAGTGTATGGAGAGAAAAAAAAGAAAGGAAAACAGGAATCTTGGCTTATGCAAACCAGCATGTGTTTTCGGAATGCTGTCTAGCTTCCAGTAAATACTTGAGTCATTCTACAAGCACATAACTTTCTTTCTTTCCATGGAACAACTCGGCCCCTCACCAAATAGTAGACATCACTATTTTTGTAGTGGAGTCCCCTCGTGGACATTACATGCCTTTTTTTTCTAAGGTGGAAATATACTAAATGTGGTTGTTTTTGTCTTTTCAGCCATGTCAAGCTACCTCTACATTGTCAAGTACGAGCTACCCACCGTCATTCAAGCCTTTATGGGAGGCAGCAATGGGTAAGTGTTGAGATGGTTTTTTTAGCTTCTGAACCAACATCTGGTTCACCTCCAGATATGTAAAAGTAGATGTTTGTACACATTTAAAACGGTCAGAGTGCTTTTAAGGTGATATGGCCGATTGATTTGACTGTCTTTAAAGGTACCCTGTCAAGTTTTTCTTTTAAACAGTTATGTTTGCTCTTAGTGTTAAGGGCCAAAAGGCAAAGGCCTATTAAATGCGTCATCGTACTCATGCACAATACAAACAAAATGCAGACCCATTGGTAAAAACATTGCCCTGTGGCACTAGAAGTCAAAAACTCTACAGGGTCTCTCTAATTATCAGCATCCTCATAGGACCCGTCATTTAGAGGTGTTTCTTTGGTTTGCTTAAACTAATCAAGACTAATATAGGATTATGACATTGCCTTGGAAGTTCTGCTGAATTCTCCCAACACTGACCACATTTCTAAGAAACTGGGTGGGCAGATCAGCAGAACTGGCCTCTTACCAAGGAACAATTGATTAGATTTTGTTATGATTCAGATCTGCTTGTAGACCATTTGTAAGGTAGTATCAACCAAATGTCAATACAGATTAGTTTTCACATCCTAGAGTGGTTGTTTGCAGTGGGTGTTTGAAAGGACTGTTGTGGTGAAGAGCTAGAATCTTTACTTAGGCAAAGGCACTTCGAGGGGAAGTGGCATGTCAAGCAAAATGGCTGCTGGTTGTTTTTCAAGTGCTTAGTGTCTGAGAAGGTGAAGCAGCGTCTTTGTCCTTGTGTTGGAGGAGAGCAGGGATGGAGGGGAGCGAGCGTGGGTGGAGGGGGGTCTGGACATTTTCAAGGAACGGACAGTGCTCAGTCTCTCTGAGCGGCTCTTCAAAGAGCCCTTTTAGAAGACGGCAGCCGGTGCCGCATCGAGACGGGAACACAGGATGAGCTCAGTGCGGCCTCGCTCCGTGTTTAAAAAATTGATGTGGTCGGGCTCCTCTCAGTGCCGCTTTGTTGAATCCATTTCTGCGAGCGATGCAGTCATCCCGCACAGGCCACTTTGTGTCAGCTGACAGATGTTGACGGGATCCGACAGAGCTGCAGCTGAGATGTTCGATCGGGCCTGAAGCTGAAGATCAGCATAGGACGTAAAAGAAAATTCACAAGAGTGGATAAATGTGTTTATGGCAAAAAGTTGTCCGTTTTAGAGACCTTTAGTTTACTGTTGATGCTGGTTACTCAAGCAGTCTTTGGCTTGGAGAAAGATGACGGTACATGTGAAATAAAACTGAAACAAATACAAAATTTTAAGTTGTAAAACAAAAGAAATCTAAATAAAAACAGGAAACCCGGATATCAAGTCTTTTTTTATCTCTTTTAACATGTTGTTTAAAATTGAGTGCCTCTTTTATATGAAGCTCCTCAGAACAATGATGAATTGATGCTCAAGTAAGGGGGGATTCCACAGAGAACAATGGTCAAGTTCATTGATGACTAAGTTTCACTGACGTTTTGTCCTGTCTTCCTGTGTTTCAGAGAATGGTACACTAACGGAGACTACCTGGTACTGCTGGTGTCGTTCACCATTATCCTTCCTCTCTCACTGCTCAGGAACTTGGGTAAGCATTGTGTGTGTGTTTGTGTGTGTGTGTGTTGTAAAATCGGATGCATTTTGCACATTCTTGTGTTCAAAGTCAGTGACGCATTTCCACGTGTTTGGACTTAAAATGTTAAGTCTTTAAATGGTCACAGCTTGGTGATAAAAACAGTAGCTCATGTTTGTGTTTTGCCATTCCGCTCAGGTTACCTTGGTTACACCAGTGGTCTGTCCCTGCTCTGCATGGTGTTCTTTCTGATTGTGGTGAGTAAAACTTAACTCATTTCCTTAATCATGCGCTCATGTGTTTAGTACACACATCCTTTGGCACGAGTTTGCTTGTTGTTGCCACATGAGTCTTAGTCAAAGAGCACGGTTCAGTGTTTCCATGACATCTGAAGCTTCCAACACAGAGGAGCAGGAATAATGTACAATAAACTAGTGCCATAAAACACTAGAAGACAAAAAGTTGTGATAGTGAAACTGAATTTTGGCTGCAGCTGTGTTGTCTTTAGTCACTGGATTCGGGAAAGTGGGGTTTTTGTTTCCAATGACAAATTTACCAAGAACACATTTCATGATCTACTGGATGTCAGCCCAAAATATCAGCTTTAACAGTCTTTAAAGTGCCAGTGCTAGTGTAGGCCCTGAAAGACGCCTGAGTACAAACATGTTATAATATGACTTCACAAATGTGATTGTAATCCAAAAACCACAATAAAAAAAACTCATAAAAACTGTCCTTTGGTCCTCCAGGTGATTATCAAGAAGTTCCAGATCCCGTGCCCTCTGCATCTGGATGAGAACGCTGTGAATGAGTCATTGAAACTGCTGAACATGAGCTTGACAAACTCCAACACCTCCGCCGTAGACTACAATGACGTCTGCACGCCCAAATACTTTGTCTTCAACTCACAGGTAAACCTCATGCCAGATTAAATGTTGCACTAAAACTAAAACTAGCAACACTTGTTGTGATGTTTGGGTGTAAAACTTATAGTTTGATCCGTTTCTTTCCCCCCACAGACTGTCTATGCAGTTCCCATCCTGACCTTCGCTTTTGTGTGCCACCCGGCCATCCTGCCCATGTATGAGGAGCTCAAAGAGTGAGTGCTTTCTTTTCATCGTGTTCATCCACACTGAAAGCTGCAGCTGCTTTCTTATCAGCATTTTCCCATTTTTAAACTCCAGTTTAATCTCACGGTTACAAAAAATAACAAAGATTACTGTGTCCTGGTGTCTAATGGAAACATTCTCTAACCTCTCGCCCAAACAGCCGATCCCGCAGAAAGATGCAGGGTGTTGCCAACGTGTCTTTCCTGGCCATGTTCATCATGTACCTGCTGGCTGCCCTCTTTGGATATCTGACCTTCAACAGTAAGTCTCTTTAACATGGAAATATGTAAACTGAATGTATGATGGCAGGCATTAGTTTGGTCTGATAGCTGATACTATAATCAAGCTGGAATTCACTTTAAGAATTTATGTAATTTCTTCAAAGCTAATTTTAACATATAGTTATTAATGGCAGTTAAATTTCTGAAGAAGCAGAAATCCTTAGGCTTTTCCTTTTACATTTTTAAATATTATTGACAAATGTGTGATGTCATATAAATGTCCAAGGCAGTTTACTTAGAACAACTAAGGGTCATCTTTCCAGTATGGGTTTACAAGTGGTCATTGCCCCTGAATAGTGAATGACAGAGTGGATAAAACATCCAAAGTTTTAGGGAGGTAACTTCCAAGTCCAAACTAAATACTGAGTATCCATTCTGGAAATCTACCTGATGCAGCCGACCAGCATGCCTGCATGTTTGTGTTCCTGTTTGTCATGGCAGGGACATCAGGACAGATGTACAAAAAATTTCCAAGAACACCAAACCAGTTATACAAGAGCATGATAGTGAGCAAAGCCTTGACGGTGCAAAAACTGGTGTGTCGTCAGAGTCAGGGGCAAATAGGGATTACGAAATAACTGTGACGCTTGTTCTAACTAGATAGGTGGGGTTTGCCACCTTTAGGACATGCAGTAGGTGGCTGAAAGTTTAGGCAATAACAGGAAGGTTAGATCGACCGTTTGATCACAGCTCTTGGGCAAGATACTGAAATGTTTGCTTTGAGTGGTTGGAAGGCTAGAAAGGCACTAAATAGAGTCAACACATTTAGTAAAAATGCTCCAGAAATAGTGCTATGAGGCTTGCAGGAGATGTGCACAGATACATTACAAAACACATGTTTGGGAAACACATTTTGTTTACATAAGAGACACAATGAAGCTATTTAAGGTGTCACGGATCAATTTTCTGTCAGCTATAAACAAATTTGGCATCTAAGAAGCCTCCTACTCATCTACTGTTTTTAAGGAACACCTGTTGTGTTCAGGAATCAAACCTTATGAGCTTCAGGTCTAAATGGTTTCTTCTGTCTTTCCAAACAGTTCATGTTGAGGATGAGCTGCTGCACACCTACTCCAAGTTGTACAAGTTTGATGTGCTCCTGCTGATCGTCCGTCTGGCTGTGCTGACCGCTGTCACCCTCACCGTCCCTGTGGTGCTCTTCCCTGTAAGTATCAAAGACGTTGAGCTCAGATCTATCTTTTTAGTTTTTGTTGGTAGAATTTAGTGAGTCATGAAGGATAACCTCTCTTTGTGTCTGTCTGTGTAGATTCGTACCTCTATCAACCAGCTCCTGTGCGCCTCAAAGGAGTTCAGCTGGGTCCGCCACACCATCATCACAGTGATCCTGCTGGCCTGCACCAACGCCCTGGTCATCTTTGTCCCAGCCATCAGGGACATCTTCGGCTTCATCGGTAAGTGTCTGTGTTTAGTGTGTGTAATAATGTCATTAAAAAGCATCCCAAATAGAAATTCTTGTGACTAAAATGGCTAATTTATTCCCTACCTAGGTTCATCTGCTGCTGCCATGCTCATCTTTATCCTGCCTTCTGCTTTCTACATCAAATTGGTCAAGAAGGAGTCCATGAAATCTGTGCAAAAGATTGGGGTACGGATTTTGTTGTTATACCTATAAAATCATCAGAAAGTCATCTCTATAAGCCGTTAAGTCAGTTTAAAGCAATAAAAAGCTATTTGTTTTTTCGGTATATAGAGTTTTTTTCACTTTCTTGCTCAGTGTTAGGTGGAAAGATCGATACGCATGTCTTCGTGGAAAAAAGTTTCTCATCAAACTCTCAGCAAGAAATTGGATTTCACAAAATGTCAAATGTGTCCCACGAGTCGCTCTGGATGGACAATTTTAGGTTAACGTGAAATTGTTTCCCTCTACAGGCTACCTGCTTCCTGATTGGCGGATTCGTGGTCATGATCGGCTGTATGAGCCTCATCATCACAAACTGGATCCGAAACGCCTCTACTGACTCAGAGGGACACGCCAATGGACACTAAACACCACCTCTCCTGCCGCGGCCTGCCTGAGGAGAGGAGACTCTCAGCTGGACTGCTACAACCGCGCAACCAATGAAGATCGAAATCTATTGTAAAAGAAGAAAAACACAAGAACTCACTTGATGCTCGGCTTTTACCTTCTGAGCAATAGACCATGCCATTCCAAGAGAATGTATCTGAACTTTGTACAGTATGCTGTTATAGGCCACAAAGATGGTATTTTACTTGTTTTTTTCTCTTTTTATTATAATTTTTTTCATTGTCATTTTTTGCTCGTTTTTACCCTTTATGTCTTTTTTTGTAGTTATGGTACAGCTGAAAACAAATATTTGAAGGTGCCTCAATCAAAAATGACATAGTCCTAGAGTTCAAAATGCAGCTTACACTCAGGTACGGTTTTATGTGTTTGCAAGTGTGGCTGTGACCTCAGAGCTCAGCAACAGCAAATCCTGCTGAGAAAAGAACGCAAATCTCCCGAAGATTGACAAGAGGCAACAGACTTGAAAGTTTATCCTCAAGGACAATTAAGTTCCTTCCATTAGTTTTTTTTCTTTTCCTTTTTTACTTTGCCAAAAATGTATTTGTAAAGCATCTTTGTATATTGAAAAGCACTCACTGTTCAGCACACTTGTGAAAAAAAACAGACATTTCAATTTTCACAAACAAGGCCTACTACACCGCCTATTCAGTATTTGTACCAAGGCTTTGTGACCTTGCTTATAGCGTCAGCTTTCCTTGTAAAACATAGTGTAAGTCAACAGAACCTGCCTTTTCCAACCTGACACTGGGAGCTGCAGAGTATCTCATAAGAGGACTCTTTCGAAACTGTATTTACTCTTAATAACCTGCTGAAGATCTTGTTGGAATAGCGTTTGCAGCAACGACACTACTGCTTTGAGACCTGGAGGCCGCCGAGCCCCCAGTTCCACCACCCTAATGCAGGGGCGGGGGAAACGTAAATTTTTTTCTTTATGGGAGAATACTTTGAATTTGACCACATGCAGTGGTTGTAATATACCTGTTAAACTTGCAAAAAAGACCCTAATATGTCAGGTGCGCTATTGACCACCGACAACCAAACATGTCAACGTAGAAAGCTGAGAGCCTCTGTCACGATATCTTCAGTGTTTTTTCGTATGGTTGCGCAGTTTTCTGCTTTCGAAATATGTCACAATGAAGAACTTGAGAGCTTGATGTGGACTTATTTCCCATCAGGTTGTGAACCTGTCATCTGACGGTGCACTGTGCTTCCAACACTAACTTAACACATCACCAAACTGTTATTGTCCATCTATTTATGGAAGACCGTGAAATCAATGTAATTTAATCTATTTTACTATATTTATATAATATTGTATGTATATATATATGTATATATATCTATTGAGTTCAACTGTATATATGCTTTGTTTTGTTTGGACTTTCTTTTTTTTTTTCTTTTTTTTTACAATAATGCATTGGAGCTGTAAAACAAAAAAAACCCCAAGCTAGTGAATTTGTAATATTGAATTTCTTCAGATAATTAGGAGCTTCAGCTGTTCATCTCTGTAAAGACTGACTGAATTATCCTACTGTGTTGATTCTGTGAAAACTGTTACATGTGGAAGCCACTGATGCAGAAGCAGTCTTTTGTCCTTTTTGACCCCTGAACACACCCAAAATCAGCAAAATGTTCGTTACGCACATCTTGGTTGGAGAGTACGTCAGCCATCTCTTGACCTCAGGAGCAAAGAGGGCTTTGCCCGCCAGTGTTACACTCTTGTTTCAATGAAACACTATGTATATCCTGTAATTAATGTCCAATTAAAATCAAAAGATAATCTATGACATGGCCTGTTGGTGTTTTTGTGTCCTGTGTCAGCTTCTTTTCATCTGAGCAGAGTTTGGGATTGGGGTTTATGAGGACACACAGTTCAAACTGGTCTGGCAGTCCCACTCAGGTGAATTTCTATGAGTTTCTGGAGACAATATAGTGGCACAGCAGATGTCTGGCATTATGAAGCAAACGTGGACATCCAAACATCAGGTTAAATGGTTGTCTGAATGATAGTCAACCTCAACAGAGGCCACTAGGGGGCGCTGTGGTTTTGGTGGTGGATCATTTAAATTTCTTATTTGGAGAACATAAGAAAGAGAAAAATAACGAATCTTCTGTATTTTTTCATTGCTGCCTTTATCTAGTTTACAGCTTCTGCCTAAAAGACATACAACTTAAGACCTATAAAACAGCCTTGAGCTGCTAGTATTAAAGGAAAAAACAGTAGAGGCCTGAATGCTTGACCCCTACAGTGAGGGGATCTGGTGGCTCTGTTATGCTGTGGGGGGCCTTTTGTAGGCATGGCGTGGGTCCCATTAGAAGGAAGGGTCACTGACAATCTAAACTGTTGTTCTGAGTGATCACCTTTATACTATGATATAACATTTCTATCCCGATGGGCATGGTCTCTTCTAGGATGACAATGCCCCCATCCAAAGGACGCGATGGGTTTTGTGAATCAGATGCTAGGGCCTTCACAGTCACCAGAGATCAACCCAGTTCACCAACTATAAAATATTTTGGAGTGACGTGTTAGACCGCGCTCTCCACCACCATCATCAAAACACCAAATGAGGGAATATTTTTTGGAATAATTCTGTTCATTCTTCCCGTAGAGTTCACAGACTGTTGAATCAGTGTCAAAGAGTATTGAAGCTGTTCTGGTGGCACATGGTTGCCCAACACCTTACTAAGTCACTTTAAGATGGTTTTACTGTAATTTGTCACCCGTCTGTAAATATTGGTGGGGGTTTTTTTTTTTTAAAGGATCCTTTTAACTATCTTGGACCAGAAATCACATAGAATAGTTGAAGGCCTGTCTGAACCTTTGGTCTGGACTTGCCTGGAGAGCCACGAAGGACAAAGTTAACAGATCTACATGAATTTGAGTAAGTCCAGTTGCATAAAGATAGATGAAATGCATCAGTTATTAATCCTGGAGCTGACTGTTTAAAAAAAAAAAAAGTCATAACATGATGTAGCAGTGTTGATTTTTCTTTAATCTTTTTTTTTCTTGTGTAATTGTGCATTTATTTCTTGTGTTGAAGGCTGAACTTATATACTTATATTATAGACCATATTTTAAGTTTAAGGGTATGAATGTGTATGTGGTCATAGGTATGGGTGAGATGTGCTTGGCTCGTGCGTGTATATTAATGTATTGTAATGTATTAATGTTATGTGTATATATCTTGTTTTTTATGCTGCATTGGACTGCTCAAACAGCATTTCGTTGTATATTTGCAGTGACAATAAAGATCTATTCTATTCTGATGTACCTTGTGGTTATCCTGGATATTATTAATATATTGCTGTAAAGGTCATCAGAACACAAAATATACAAATACATTAATGCTGTAGCCAACAGTTTAAGAAACTACTGAAAAATGTGAATATAAAGCATGAATTGTGCCTATAAAGGTAAATAAACATTTTTCATCCTCTTTACTTTCCCTCCTTTGTAGAATAATGACTCATAAAATCTGCTTATTTCTGAGTATATAAACACATTTTATAGTTACTCTAAGCCTCGCACGTAGAAAAAAGATGCTGGCATAATTGTGAGTTCATAATTAAGAGCAGATTAATAGAGAATCTCATCAAGCATGACTGCAGTGTTGGATCAAAATGAAACGTTTTCCTGTGGGATGAACATCACTTCTCTTTTGACAAGGCTGCTCCCTGGTGGTTAGAAGAGGACATGACACAGCTGGAGACCTTTTTATCATGATGTCTACAGAAGTCTTGATTGCCAGGATCATTGGTCTAATAATTAATAATTAATACATGTGTGCAGAAGATACCGCCAGGAGGAGGATATACACTGATTAGCTTTTTCATTGGTGGAAATTAACAAAATACTGTGAATTAAGCACTAGTTTGAGGCAAATGTATTTTTACTTATGTGATGCTACTTTATACCTCCACTCCACTACATTTAAGAGGTAACTATTATTTGTTCACTGCAGTACACATACCTGACAGCTATAGTTTGATGATCAAGACTATATAAACACATCTGATGAACTTAGAAAATACAATTCCTTGTTAAAGACTTAAAAGCAATAGTTCTCATCCTTTTTGGCTTATGACTTCTCGTGAAAAAGCAGCACAGTTGGGGCCCCTTGACAAATCTGAGATGTGCAGAGCTGCTAGCAGCTCCACCAAAGACACATTTTCCCCTTAAGCTTGACATGATTTCATTTAATTAACTTTACAAGGCCCAAAAGAGTTAAAAGTGTTTAACTTTTCTTTAGGAAGATTAGAGGGAAGCCCAAGAAAGTGATACATATTTGTGTAGAACTTTTTTATCATTAACATTATACATGAAGTGATCCAACCTACTGTACTTCCAGCAAATGGAAACTATTCCATTTGCTGCTGTAAACAGTTGTTTTATCTGGTAGTTATTTCCTTGGAAAAATAAATGAAGAGCCATTGTGGTGTAAGTGGGTTGTGGTCAACCCCCAAGAGACACTTTAACTGCATCAGACAATTCAGCACAAACCCCTGCGGACAAACTGATTACAGTAGCACCCATTGTTTGAAAGGTGATGATAATGAAAGGCTTCTGGGAAGTGCAGAGCAGAAACATCATAGCAACAGAGATGAAGACTAAACTGAAATTTAAGGAAGGAAACCCTACCATGTATAAAATGTAAATCGGAGGCGTTTCCTTCCTGTGTGAGAAACCTGTGACAAACACACAGAGCACGTCAGGAAGCAGCTAATTTATTTCACTACTCTCTGGATACTTTGCACAGTTCATGTTCACGCATTGACATTTATTAGACATTCAGGCAGGGCGTGGGGTTCAATTCACCTGATCTGTCCCCCTGGGACCTGCGCCTTACATAACACACTCGTTGGTGATTGGCCATCCCACTTTGCATCTTCTCAACCAATCATGGCCCTGATTACAATCACAAGCATCATTGGGCCACTGAGATTAATAAAGGCAATGCACTGTTTTTTAAACTAGGCTTTCATCTGAAATATTATATAATATTTTTAAAAAAGAACATTGACAATATTGAATTAATAAGCAATGCAATCAGGGTGCCATATAGGAGAAATTCCTCGTACCAGCCGGCAACCTGGGAGAGTTTCTCCACTACATGAGCAGACGCTGTTTTTTTGAGCGTTACATTTTAATATCAACCGTCCCACCCACCCCCCCACGCTACCCTGCACTCCTTACAGTAGTTCCCCAAGTCACATGATCTATGCAAAATAAAGGGCTCTTGCATTACAATTTCTGATTGGGTCATTCTTTTTTTTTTCTAACAAAATATGAAATCTATAAAAAAGAAAAAAAAAATCTTCATCATTCAAGAAAAGGTAGAGATATCAAAAAAAAGAAAGTGTTGGCTCTCCGTTGTCTTTCAGTTTGGAGGCCGAATTCCAGCTAGAAGAAATTGCACTTGAGCAGCTGAATGGGTCTGTGAGGGCATCGCCACGCCAGCAACAGAGCAGGATTTCATTTCTTGCGAGCATGTTTGTATTTGTCCACGTAGGCCTTCACCAGGTTGGCCACCTTACTGGAGTTCACCTCGCCACTCTTGCTATGACACACCTGACAAAAAAAAAAAAAAAAAAGAGGAAATATGAGCTGCCAGCTGGGGAAAATCCACAAGACCTCCTCCTGGTGGTTATGACAAGATATACATGGGATTTTTTTTTTAAATTAAAAGCAATGAGAAACTGAGAAAATTTAGTACCCAAGAATTTCAAGAGGAAAATCTCTATAATAAAACAAAAAGCTTCATAGGAAAGCACAGTAGTTGGGGGTGGCAGGACTTAGCGTACCCTCAACTGGTGTCAGAAATTATACATATCAGAACTGTGTACCTTCTCTACAGCTTTGCGGACAATCTCCTTGTACTCCTCCTTTGTGATTTCCTTCTTTTGGTAATAGGGTTTGATGGCTGTCTTCACTTCGTTTACAGCTCTCTCTTGGATCTGTTGTTTCTAGACCAAGGGGAGATCAGATTGTGTCAAAGAAAGTGAAATAAACAAAACACTTCTCTTGAAAGATGAGAGAGATGGAGTGACAGAGTTGGAGAGATGGAGTGGCAGCAGGTTACCTTTTCTTTTTTCGAGCTGTCAGCTTGAGCCCTATATTGATGAGCGGGCTGAGTTGTAGAGGATGGTAGCACCTGGTTGGCTGCCTGGTGGCCTTGGTTCGCCATGGCAACCCCAGCTTTGGTTGGCGTGGGAAGCAGGGCAGGTTTTCCATAACCCATCATGGTGTTCACCATCTGGGGCAAACCAAAGAATGGGAATGAGGATTGTTAGAAGGCTGAACGCTCTTCATCAGGTCTTTATTCTAGTGGAAGCACAGAATGTAGCCTCATCACATCCCAATGCACCATACCTGTGTTGTGTGGCCGTCGGGCTGAGCTGCTGCTGTCTGGCTGCCTTGCTGCATGGGTGGAGGGGGTGGGGGAGGGGGTGGGAGGCCCTGAGCGCCGACGGCGGGCACCTGAAGCAGTGGCACGGCAGGGTGGAGGTGCACGGGGACCTGAGGAGGCATGGCGTACGGCGCTGCAGGCTGCAAGCTGACCGGCAGGGCTCCTCGAGGGCCCTGCATGGGGTAGTGATGATGAACAACATTCAGCTGAGGAGGATGAGGGGGCATCATGTTCATCACAGGCACCGGAGCGTTACCTGGGACGGACTGTGGGGGAGGCTCGCTTTTAGGATCTGGGGAATAAGGAAGATAGAACAATAGTAGAATCAAACATGCAGCCTTTTATTTAAAAAGTTGAAGCTGTGCAAGTAAAACATTTGTGAGACTTTCAAAAGGAATTAATGAACATCAAAGAAAACGCTTTCCTCTAAAGTCTAATGAAGCACAGCTGCCTGGGGTAATACATACTTCTACCCTCAAAGAGAACAATGAATTGAAACAAGACTATTCTGTGTACCTTAGAGGTTTTTTTAAACATATCTGTATTGTCAGGCACTAGCATGGGTGTTTTTGTAGTGATGATAAGAAACTACTTAGGAAAGCCTCATTTTGACAGCTGTTGTGCGAGAGTTGGGTAGATTTTGACCTGCTGCTGCTTGCTCCTCCTCTGGTCTGTTCCAGCCTCCTTGTCCTCCTCTCTCCCTCTTGGAGTAATAATCCTGAACATCTGCAGGTAGCGTCCTCCTGACGGCCCAGCTGGATGCCGAAGACCAGCCTGACCGGTCGAGCATAGAGTCGCCTGAATCCGACTCTTTCCTCCGTCCTCCACCGCGGTTCTCGTTGAAGCGGCTGTACGCATCGTTCCCTGAATTGTTGCCTGTACCTGAGAAGTTGTTTCTGGGCTGCCAGCGGTTGTCTGCCGAATCTTCCTGCTGGTTGTAGAAGCTACGGTTGCCGCCGCCCCGTCCTGCGCCTCGGCCGCGGTCAAACCCTCCACGGCCCCCGCGGCCCCTCGATCCACGGTCTTCCCAGCGCGAGCCACCACTCTCACGGTTCCTGCTCTCACTATCGCTACGAGTCTTTTCTGTAACCCAGTCGGGATTATCCGACCAGCCCTGGCGTTCTGGTGAAGTTTCTGCAGGGACGCCATTTTCAAAGCGGCCAGCGCCTCCATGATACCTCCGTCCCTCACCACCAGACCCACTGCCCTGACCTGACTTCCTACCACCCCTACGATCCTTCCTCTGAGGAGACTGCTCTCTGGAGGCCGACCGTTCAGGGCTGGCCCCCCGTCTGTAGGATCTTGTTCTGGAACGAGACCTAGATCGAGATCTGGACCGGGACCGGGACCTGGATCTGGAGCGACTCCTGGATCGCCTCCTCCTCCTCTCACGACTACGGTCCCTCCTAGAATGGTCTCTCTCGCTGTCCCGGTCCCTGTCTCTTTCTCTGCTCCGAGCGCGGGAGGAGCGGCTGGAAGGTGGGCTGCCGTCACGCTCTCTAGACCGCGAGCGCGAACGTCTTGATGTATCTCGTCTGGACTCCCTCTTGGGTGACCAGGTGGAGGTTGGAGAGTGGAAGCGAGAGCGCCGCTGTCGGCCGTTCTTCCTCTCTTGACTCCCTTCTCTCTCCTGTTGGTCCTTGGTGCTGTCGTCCTTGGCAACTTGGTTTTCAGAAGAAGGAGGTTCTACAGAAGCTGGGGCAGCGCTCTCTTTTGATGGTTCCAAAAAGGGATTGCTGTCATTGTCACTCATGGGTGAACTGCAATCCATAGGGACAACATTAGTGTCATCCTGGGATGGACCGTCATCCTTGGTGCCTTCCCCAGAGCTGTCCCCTGCTGAAGGCTCTTCTTCTCCAAACATTTTTGCATCGGGGTCCTCAGAAGCTTCTGGTTCTTCTTGTCCAGCTGAGGGAGAACCAGGCTGTGAAGAGTTCTCACATGATTCTGTCTTCACATCCTTTGGAGATTCTCCATCGTTGCCTTCTTCTGACTCAGCGCAAATCTCCATTTCATCATCCTGCTCAGTCTGGTCATCACAGGGCGGTGACCCAAGGTTCTCCAACAGTGCGTTGGGAGAGTCAGAGGGCGATGGTGACCTCTTCTCTGACTGCTTATCTGCAGAGGAAATGGGGCTACCTTGCTGCTCCTGCTCTCTTGTGCTCTGGTCGCCCTCAGATGAAGCGGGGCTGTTCGGGGCCGAGTCTGGGGAACAAGACAAGTAGTTATCTCCCTCGTGTGGTTTCTGTTCTTGTTCATGATCATTAGATTGTTCCTCATCGCTGTCATGTCCCACGTCATTGCTTGAAGGTTCGGCACCTCTTTGCTCATCAGCTGAGTTGAAACCGTCCTGGTCTGCATTGAGGCTTCCTTCAGCGTCAGAATCCTGCTGCTCCAAATTATTTATCTCTTGCTCCACTTCAGTTTTATCTTCTTCATCCTCCTTCTCAGTATTGTCTCCTCCATCACCATCTTCCTCCTCACTTGCTGGGCTACTGACAAATTCAGGAGAGCGCTTTTTTCTTGTTGGGGCTTTCCGTTTCCCACTGGCCTTGCGGTTTGTTACCTGTTTACCCTTCCTCTTGGCTGGCACCTGAGAAGCCCTGCCTGGCTTGCTGGGCTGGCTGTTGGATGAGTCAGAGTCTGACGAACCAGACTGTGGCGGTGATGGTGGGTCAGACGCAGGAGGCTCTTCCTGGGTTTTATTGTTGCGTCCAGATCGTCTGGATGGTCTAGACTCGGCCTCTTTGGTGGGAGCTTTAGAGGTTGAGGCTCGGCCGCCTCTCTTCTCTCCTCCTTTTGGACAAGTGATGGCGCAGACTACACCCTGAAACACTGTAGAAGACAAACTATATGAGATACAGGAGACCCTGGTTGTTTTTAACAATTTGATGAAATGCATGCTTTGTGTTTGACTAGTGTATTCAAGTCAAATTTAAGATTTCTTTATTTTTCTGACTTAACAGTATTAGTACTAGTGACAGTGTTGGTACTGGTAATTTGATTGGTGTAATATCTGTGTGGAAGGGCACTAAAAATTCTTTGTAGTATAACGTAAATGTTAACAGCCACACAGACATTTAACCAGCTGGTGAGCTGAAGTTGTTGTTAGCTTTTTCTTAGTCATGTATGTGGGTTGAGCACTCCCTACAATATTCTGAGAGATCTATATGGGTCTGCGTCATGGTGTCTGTTGAATAATACATATAATACTGAGGTTACATAACCACTGGATGATTTTTGACTGGTTATTTGCAATCACTTCAACTAGACCCATGAAGGGGAGACACTGGCTAGACTCTCCTCCTCCAGATAATGGGGATAATCACAGCAGTGTGTGGTAGCCGTGATGACATAACAAGCTACTGAAATAACATGAATGAAAAGCAACTTCTAGTGGGAATTACTACCATCGTTAGCAAGCTAGGCTAACTTGCTTTCACTTTCTAGGTAGAAAGCAAACAGCACAATGGGTCCAAATTTTGAGGGTAGGCTATACAGGGTTATGCTCGTTTTCAAAAATATGTCCAAAAATGTCGCCTTTTTAAAAATTGAAAAATATGCACAATAGCAGCAGTAATATTAGAGTTTATATTCCCTTCAACAAAAAATGACAAGAGTCAAATATTAGTTTGAATTTAAAATCTTATTAAACATTTGCTCTTGAAGAGGCCTACTTCCATATTTTTGTAAATCATTTGCACATATTTTACCCCTGTGTTTCGCTCATATAAATGTGTACACATGTTTTTATCTGCCACCATCATACTGACAAAATTAAAACAATTTAATTGACACAAAAACCTGTCAGACATGACTCACCAAAATGACCAGGGCCAAACAGTGAAGTGGAGGTAAAGGGAGATGAGCAGAGTCCAAATGGATTCGGGCCGTGGTTCCAATTACTGGGATGGAAACTCTGCCTGTAATACCAGCAGAAATAGCGTTGTCAGATTTCAGCTCAGTGACTGAATTAGTAATATCTCTTAATCATTCTTTTACAATTTCATTACAACCTTACACTGAGTTTTACTACTGTGACAATTCAACAAATCAGGTCATGTACAGTGTGTAAAATGTCCAGTTTGGATGGATGCTGATTATTGTGCATGACAATTGGACAGCATGATGAGCACAAAAATAAACATCCATAAAACTTAAATGGCAGGTGTCAAAAAACTGACATCACTTATAATCTCCTTTTCTAAATCTCTGTGACTTAAGCTCAGCGGGGACTGTAGAAAAGAGGATAGAGACGTAGAAAACGGCTTCCAACGTGTTTGGTATGAACAATGTCCTTGGAAGGGTTATTCACAGTAAAAAATAATCCCACATATTGCTGGAACATCAGGAGCGAGCAAAGCCATATTATTGGTCAGTTGGTATTTCATTACCTTGAGGTGCCATTAGCAGTGATGGGAGCAGCAGGAGAAAGCCACGGATTATCTTGCGCCTGGGGTTTGCACTGTTTGAACCCGGTGTCATAGGGTATGTCCTCTGTCACCCACACAGGCTCTGCACTGCACAAGGATTAAAACAAGGTACGGGTTATTTATGAAGTACTTACCCAGTGTTAAAACATTTAATCTGTAAACATATAATCCAGTTAGTCTGAATCATAAAATGTTAAATCACTCCTAAACAAGATGCTGCAGGTTTACTTTGTTGCTTACAATAAATTGTGTCAATCTTTGACACTGATTGGAAATAGGTGTGCAGCTGGTAGAGGGCTGTGAGAAAAAAATAAATATGCGATCTATTCAAATTCAATATTGCAAACAGACTATTTGAAGTAATGTGCCTTACTCTCCAGCAGGGGGCTTTCTTAAAACACACTACCCTCTGATCTACTGCTCTCTCTCTAAACCAAGCAGTTACATTCTCTTTGAAAGGTAAAAGAGCGGGAAACTAGCAAGTCTAGCAACTTCTGCTCAACAATCATCATCATACCAAAACTAGCTTATTTCCATGTATTACTGTAATAATGAATCAAAGGAAGCCTAACTTACATGTCCTGTGTCGATGTAGTTGTCGAGACACAGGGAGACGGTGACCAAGCACAGCACTCTGTTCCTCTCACCTGGATCAAACACATCAAACAGTGGTGAGATTCAACACCGAAAACCAAAGCATGTGGCTTTATAACTAATGTGTAAGAAATCAAAACACACCTTTTTTCTGCTCAGAGATGAGGGGTCGTCATTGTTACCTGGAGGGACATTTAAAGACTATTAGACATTGCTGAAAACATGCTTGTTGGTCACACGTACTTAAAAGTTTCTAACTTACATTTCCTCACAAGTCCTTTTGTTTTGGAATCAGCTGCCATCTCCACCTTTTGCCGCCTCAGTCTTCTACCAGGCTTTCTTCTGGAGAGCAAAAAAACATTGAAATTGTTCTCGAATTGGTTTCCAAAGAAGTTGATTTTATATTCAAACAAACAGTTTATTATGTTATCTTCTTCTGCTTCTGTGAAGTCGTTTTAAACTAGCTTCAAAGAAAAAGTGAGACTCACTTGAGACAGGCTTTCTGTTCAGGGTTTCTACAGCAGCAACTCTCAGCGTCAGGTTCAGTTGGCAGCTTCCTGAACGGAACCTTGAAACAACACGGATTAAAAGACACATTTAGTTTGGGTGCTAAAATATGTTTTTAATTCTACATTACGCTGAAGTGATTGCGCAGAGTGATGAAACGCCCAAGATACTTCCACACACTGCTTCTCAGATGCTTCATTGTCATGCTTATCCAATCAGCACGGCTTTGCTCACTTGCGTCCAGTCCATTTTTATTTATTAGCTTAGTTTACTTATGGGTTAAAGAGCATTTGATAGGTCAATCTCATAGTACATTTTAAGGACAACCTCAGCTGGATCACAAGACAAACTATTTCAAACAGCCTGTTGCCTTTATAGTATGTACATTTTGACTTCACACAGGATATTACATTTTGAATATTTATTCCCATGTTCAAGCAAGAGTTGAATAAAAAGTGATGGCCCGATTAAATACAGCCTGTCAATTGTGAGGATTTGCAGCTATTCTTCTTCTCTTTGTTTAAAGATTAAATGCAAAAGAGCAGAGAAACAGATGACAAACCACATGCTGATTGGTTTAGTTAAGATGACCAGAAACATGGAGAGAGAGAGAAAGGCACGACATGCAACAAAAGTCCCTAGTCAAAGGAAGGCCACCAGGACGTCCCAGTGATAACAACTTTTTCATTAACAGAAGAGGACATCATTTACACCCCACTTAAAATGAAGCTTTTGATTTACTGTGATGGATTGGACGTGAATGAACAGCAGCGATGGCAAATGACTTATTCAGAAGGAGGAAAAAGGAGCCTGATGTCTTCAACTCAGATGGAACATGAATAGAAAGCAGACTGACCTGCACACAGCTGAGATGTCCGTCCCATCTGTAAACATTACTGAAAGGTCTCCTGTCCACCGGGCACGAAGGAGCCACCTGCAACTTTTAAGTAAACAAGCAAAACATTATTAACATGTCATAGTAACAGCACACATCAATTAATACTGGTCTAACTGCCTTAATCTCTTCCACACCAACATTTTTCACATTCTGGGTGAGATACTAAATACTATTTTTTGCATGCAAACGATCAAATTTAATTTAATTACGTTTAATGGCACAAGGCAAAAAATCAGCAGTGGCCTTTAACTACTTTGGCCTCAAATATTAAAACAAATGATTTCAAAATGAATGTGACCAGAAAGAATATAATTGAGGGCACGGCAATACATCAAAATGTTATCAATATTGTGATATGAGACTAGACATCGTCATTGTTTAGATATCGTAATACTGTGATACATCGTAAATTTAGTCTTTTATGATTTTAAAGGCTGCATTATGGAGAGTGGTGTAATTGACCTTTACCCATTTAGTCATTATATCCACATTACTGATGATTATTTATCGCCCAGCCCTACATAGAATTTACATTTTCATGACAGTGTAGAAATTAAGCTTCCAACACACAATAGAGTTCTATTAAACTGCTGTAAACACAGTTACACCCTGGGATAATGCTCTTCAATCTATATTGGTTAAAAACCAGCTCACTACTTCTGTGTCACTACCTCCTCACTACTTTATCACAGCGTTCATAGAATTCTAAATTTAACGTAATAGCGTTGACTGTCACCTCTGCCCATGTGAGGAGACATCTTAGGCAGAAGACATGGCAGCAGCTGTCGGGCATGGCGAGCTCGCCACCAGCCAGGACGCCCAGGCAGATAGGACACTTCTCCGCCTCCTCGGCATCTGTCCCATCAGGAGGGCCCTGGCCGCCTAAAGACCCCAGAGAAGAAACACACACAAGTTTTTTATTTAAGGCTTAGATCTGGTAAGTAAGAAGTGCATACTGATGGAGCACTCATTACAATCATATTACATGATTGTAATGAGTCAAGTCTTACCACTTCCAGCTCCAGTCATGTCCAGGCCCGGGCTGTCCTGATCACCACTAGAAGACAGAAGAGACGGAGAGAAGAATTACATGTTGTGGACACAAAAGAATTGATGTCAGCTTATCAGATGAAGTATGTTAGGTACTTCACTCTAAAGCTGAATGATTAGCAGGGGGAAAAAGTATAATAAAAGACCTGTTTTTGCTCGTTTGCTGAGATACAAACAAACATTAAGAGCAGACGCAATTACAGTCACCAAAGAGAGCTCGGAGGTAGCAATTAAATACGATTACATGACGACATAAATTCAAAACAAGCTTATAGGTTAAAGTGCAGGAATTGTCAATGACACAAATAAATGAATAAAATAAGAACAATTAAAATATTAAAAGCAATAACTATTACAATCAATAAAATCGGCGATAGAACCTTGGAATTGACTCAGTGGTATTAAATGACTCAACTTGAAGTTTTTTTTAAAGCATATTCAAAGTATGTGGGCCACAGTAACAGAAAGCAGACCTGTCCTGCACCTGCAGGCTGAGCCATTAACATATAGAGGAAGAGAGCTAGAGCTGAGAGGAAGGAGTGCAGATAATGGTCAGTTTGAGGCTTTTCTGACAGCAGCACTGCACTTATTCCTTGACTGCCTGAAGGCAGGCCAATGACGAAGCTCTTTGGTGAGTCTAGTCAGAGCTCAAGCTTTGTTTCTGGAATAAAAGATGCTTGCTTATCTAAAACCT
This sequence comes from Scomber scombrus, assembly GCF_963691925.1. NCBI lineage: Eukaryota > Metazoa > Chordata > Actinopteri > Scombriformes > Scombridae > Scomber > Scomber scombrus. The sequence continues at coordinate 6,129,326 of NC_084991.1, forward strand.
TGGTACGATGAATTAAAGCTAATTCAGGATCAGGGATCTTCAGAGTGTCAGCGATCGGACTCAAGTAAAGGTCATGTAGAAAGGCCTGCTTATCAAATAGTTCGGAGTTTCTTCTGTTCTGTTTAATAATGGTAAGTCGTTAAAGCTGGACTTGGAGGAATCCTTCAGGTTGGGCTGGGTGGGATGTGAAATAAACTGTAAATTCAACTAATTTTCTAAGGCTTCTGAGGGGGCAGGAGGTGGTCTGTAAACACCAATTATTATAACTGAATTATTATGGTCCAGATCAATTTTTAAGTCGAATCAATTCTAAATATTTAGAAATTGAGAGATGATTTTACATATACTGTCACACCACTTCCTCTAGCAGCTTTATCTGCTCTGAAAAGATTAAAGCCACTTAAACAAACAGTTTGATTATCAAGCTCTTTTTTCAGCCAAGTGAAAGTCATAAAATCCAGATAAGTTTGAGATAAGAGGATAGTCAAGTGATCATATTTGTTATGACTAAGCAAACTACACGTTTGGAAGAAAGAAAGCAAAACCACTTCTAGTCTTTAAAACCTATGGATCATTTAGTCTCTAAAGTGATGAGTGCTACAGAGGACCCAGAGGAAGGACATGTTAGAGCTCAAAGAGCTGGCTTCAGGCAGTTTTGAGGCTGAACATCAACAGTGACGATGTTCCCGGGACACACACCAGATTATTTGACTGCAAATCTCATAAGTGATTATCACAGGGATGTTGAAAATGTTTGTCTGGTCTGATCCGGATAGAGATGTTTCCGATGTTAGATGTGGAACCAAAAAAAAAAGGACACCACACAGCAGAATATACTTTGCAAGATTTGCAAATGATTCATAACGGCCGAGGTTGCAACCCTTCGCCACAAACAGCCTATTTGCACACCTGAAAACTGGCCATGCGAGTCAGTGTCAACTGCATGAAAATGTGGCTTTCTGCAACTCCAGCAGTACCAAAATCTACATACAGTCAAACTCAGTACTGTTATATACTGTTCCTGTGCCCTAAGGTACAACTAATTTAAAAGTTTATATTACAAATTATTTATATGTTTACAAAACTAAAATGTGCCACAGTTTGCACTTGGTTTTGGTTTATAAGAGATGATGGGAAATGGTTTATTTTATTATATCTTGTATGGCAAGCTTTAATGTCTATATTTTCTACATTAAGTCATGTTTTAATCTTAATGTGTGTCATGGTTCAGTGAAATTCAATACAGCATCTTTGATTAATCCTTACTTTTCTTCAGTGTAGTTTAGTTGTATTTATTTAAGCATTTATGGCTAGCTTTGGGGAGAAAAACAAAACATATACTGTCAATATCATCTTAACATTAATATTAACATAATATATATTTTTGCCATATGGTCCCAGCTCTACCAACATGGCTAATGTTTGGCAATATGCAGCATCTCCACCACTTACTGTAACACATCAGAGCAGAACTTATGTTTTGATGTTCTATTTTTGTTAAGGTGGACCCGTTTTTCTGGTTTAGTTAGTTCAAGCCATAAATCAAATAGTCGTTGCACATGTGTTCATTTAATTATTTTATTTATTTATTTATTATTTTAAAGCGGCGTCGGAAATGCAGAACTCCTTCACAATGACACATCTGTCCTCTCTCCTGCTCTCTGCTGTAAACACACATAGCTGTAAAGTGAGCAGCTGCTTTCATGTCTCCCCGGGTCTTGGTATTTGTTTTTGGAAAAAAAATCTCCCGCTCTCTGCCTGCTGCCTGTGTCTCTCGTTCCTAAAAGTGTCTAAAATTGAGAAAAACACTCAAACATAGTCACACTTGAGCACAATTTAATTTATACAGTTAAACATTGTCCAAAAAACATTGTGTATATTGTAAGAGCCATTTGAAGCCATTATTCGCAATCTTCAATGAACAAATTGTATTTTAAATGCTGCTGAAATGTGTGGGACTTTGCAACGTGCATTATGTAGACCTGAGAACTCACTATATAAAAGCTAACAAATTAAACACTTATTGAAACATTTATTGAAAACAATATTCAAAATGATTAGAAAACGTGCCTTATTACGATGGCATTTTCATTGGGTAAACGCAAGAAGTTTGCCCGACTAGCATTCCAGGTGCCAACTAGTGAGGATAGCAACGTTTAATGGACATGTAGACTAATTGTGTACATCCCTCTAACTATATTGACCAAACAGGTGAAAGCATTTGGTTAAATTAAAACTACTAAATAGACACAAATTCAGAAATGCACTTAAACAGAAGAACTGGAGAACAACAAATGAGCTACATCACACCACTGATAACCAATAGGTCAGATGATCTAGTCTTATGTCACATTATTGACATTTCTGCCCTGCTGTAGTGTCCACAGTCTGGTTTTATTTTAGACTATGTGCTGTGTACACAGGTGGTATATCTTTTACATACTGCAGTCAATTGTACTGGCACTTTAACGATAATTGTATTATTTATTACATATATACACTTTTATTTGTACAACTTTTGGATATTTTTAGTAATAGGTTTTTTTCCATTGGATTGTCAGAGATGTGTTACTATGTGATGTTTTGTGTGGCTGTAGCTGCTGCAAACCAAGCAATTTCCTGTGAATGATCCATAAAGTATATCTATCTATTTATCTATCTATAAAAAACAGCTTGATGCCACATTACCATCAATAAATATCTTCTTATTCAATCACAGAAGCCAACAGAAATATTACAAGCTCAGTTTTCAAGAATCAATAGAGTAGCTGGAAGGAGCAGTAATCACAGAAAATGGATTCAGATTATAAAGCTAAAGCATATTTATAGACTGGAGCTGCCAATGGACATTATTTCAGTCATTTTCTGTAAGTGTACTTCAACATTTCTGCTAGGATTGTATTTTTGTCTGGGCAGATAATCTTATGAAACAATTATTACCCAGTCATGGAGCATGAGAAACTGCTCTGTTGATGTACACACACCATATATAAGCTTACATCCACTTTTTACTGGAAGACCTACATCAGCCCATAGCTGACTCATGACAATCCCACTCTCACTCTCTCTCTCAATTAATACTGTCTGCAGTTTACACAGACATACATAAATCCCTGCACACTTACTACACGATAAACGAGGACATTTTTTTGTGGTGAAACGACCGGTTGATTAATCAAGTGGTCAAAAGAAAATCAACCAACAAGAATACTGATAACTGATTAATCCTTTCAGCCATATATCAAAGACGCATGGGAAAAATTAAATATATCTTTGTATACAGTACCAGTCAAAAATGTGGACACACTTTCTCATTGATGTGAATGGGAAAGTGTGTCCAAACTTTTTACTGGTACTGTATATTAAAATGTATATTATGTAACATATATTAAACTTGAATTGAGAATAGGGATCAAAGATAAAAAGTAAAACAAAAAACATTAAATAACATATATGCCAATACCAATACATCATCTGATATATCGGTCGGCCTCTACTGTAAAAATTGCAAATGAAATCTCATTGGATATTACACTGTTATACACACAAAGCAAGCAGTGTGAAATGCTGATCATGCTGAAGTGTTGCAACCAGTAACACTATCAATATTTGAAATCAATAGTTGACTTTAAAAATCTAATAAAAAAAAGCCAATATTAATATTTTCTAAATCACCTGAAATTTAATTTTGGTGTTTCTCCACTGCAGTATTTTGCAATTTAACAGCTGACATATAAGCTCATATATGTCTAAACTTCATGGGAATATACTTAACTGAGGAAATGAAAGTGAAATATTTCTAAACAAGTGAAACTTTGAATCACTACTGGTGAAAGTGACAAACGGTGGTGCGGAACAATTTCATCTTTTGTTTTTCAGGCTGTATAATCCCCTCTTCTTCCCTGTTGTTTATCTCTACGGTCATGGTGAACCAACCTCACCACAGCATACCATCAACACTTGTCTGACAGTGAGCAGGAAACCAATCTGAGCCAGAGATTTAAAGCATCTGATTGCCGATCCCAAACCAGCTTTAATCGCTTTAATTATGACATGTATTCAAAGTTAAACTCCGGCCCACAGCTTTGGTAACTGGGAGCGAAAGTGCAAGCTCTGTAAACACTTAAAATAAACCAAGTCAACACAGGCAATCAATCTCAATCCTTGTGCTCCAACTGTCACGTCAACTGTGTTTTCCGTTTAGTCAGACACCCATTTAACCAATACTACCGGCTAACTTATAGGCACGCAACCCTCAAGAGAGATGAGAACACCGCGTTACATTAAATGGCGTGATTGTATGGTTAACTAAATCGTACTTGCGTTGGAAGATAGATAACGCTACTTGTGAAAGCACGGCCTGGCTAAGAAACTAGCACCAACTTGATCAAGCAGTGCCAACACGACGGTGACAACACGATTGTTGTTAGTTAGCCGAGCAGCTACAGCGAGCTAAAAACACAGCTACATAAGAGCTAGCTGGCGGTTGTTAGCACGGCAACAAACATGGCTAAATAGTGTCTAATATTAGCCTCGAAGATTGCATTGAAGGTCATAAGTTAGCCAGCGAGCTAGCTCGAGTTTAGCTCGAAGCTAACTAGCCTCTTTGAACAACAGCACCTGCTTACGTCGCTTTAGCCAGCTAGTAGTTAGCTCTTACGTTAGTTAGCTAGCGGCGATTGTGGTTACTCACCTTTTAAAGTGCTGCTGCGGCCGGTCTGCACCTGCTAAATTGTTATTAGTGTCCCAACTCTTGCTGTGAAATGCTGACGAATCGCACTCTCCGGTACTTGTTTATGGCTAAGAGCGAAGCGGAGCTTTCAGAAAGTCCCAGCCACATGTCTCGCGGTCTGGCTGAGAGTTGGTGCAACTGGCGCCCCCTGCCGGAGCCGCCGAGCATTACAGAGAGGACTACAACCATTTACGTGAAGACATATCCTGATGTGGTAGTAGTCAAAATAAATACTTAAATACATATACTTAATTACAAGCAGGGTTTTGAAATTGTCATTAGTTTTTATTTTTATTTAGTTATTTAGTTGTTATTTGTTGTATTCCAGTTTAGTTTTTAGTTAATTAAACAAGTGATTAAATAGTTTTATTTTTATTTTGAGGAATTGACTAGTTTTAGTTTTTATTTAGTTTCAGTCTTAGTGGTTTACCAAGTCATTGCTTATTAAAAGTACCAATTGTGCAAAGCCATTTTATCTGCAATTCTGTTTTGTTTTAGTTTGTTTTGTATTGTTCATTGTAGTTTTTATTGAGTTTTTTACCTATTGTTTTTATTTTATATTTCAGTTAACAGATTTTTTATTTTTTTTGCACTGCCAGTTTTAGTCTTAGTTTTTGTAAAAAACAAAAAAACAAAAACAACTTAAACGTATAAAAGTGTTAAGGAAAACTTTAAGTAGTCAAGAGATAAATACATATAGTGAAATATTGTGTCAAACTCCCAGGCAGTGTACAATACAAGGAATTACAGTATAAAAGCTAAGCACATTTTTAGAAAACATATATCCATATCTATGAATGGAAGAGCCAATAAAAAAATAATGCAAAACTATTGATAAAAAGCAAAAGTGTAAATATGGTTGTAAAATGAACATTAGATAAGCTGACAACAGTATTTAAATAGCAGTTGTAAATAATATGAACATTATAGAACTATTGATAAGAGCAAAATGGTAGTGGAGCAAACATGGTTATAAAGTGAACAGTGCAGATAAGGTGGCAAATGAATGAGCAAGTCAAACATGCAAGGACACTGTATCCATTATGTTAAAAAAAATAAAATAAAAGTGAATATAAATATTATCAGCATGTTATATGTCCTTATGCTTTGAAATGAATTCCAGCAACAAGTTAGCACAATGACAAATGAAGTCTTAAATATTTAATATCTATGAGCTTAGTGAACATTACTGGGTGTAATGAAATGATACCAAGTCTCCATTAGAGAAATCCTTGGTTCAGGGTCAAGAGCAGCACATCCAGTAGCATCTGTCTATGTGCACACAGATTATGTATGTGCAGAGTTTGACACTAGAAGGCTGTTTTCACATTCATCTGCTGAAAGTTGTAAGTTTCTCTGAGCCCACTGAAAATCCAATTTTAAGGGGCACGCCTACATGCATGAAGCTAATCCCAGGCCAATATTCATCTTACACAAAAGTGATGTGAAGACTTGAAGCGTCCAGTGCAAACACTAAGAATGGACTTTATAGTGGAGTAGGACATCTTCTTGTGTCCAGCAGTTAAACTTTTGAAATGAAAAGTATTTGCATATTTATAGATTCTTGACTTTTTAATGAGGGAGAAGGAGGAGATGTCATTTTAAGGATATTAACAAGATAATATAACGTTTTTTGTAATATATCAGATACAAATTATTATTCAAAGTATTTTATATACATCCTAAAATGTGTCAGGAGAGGATTTTTAAATGTTTAATATCTGAGTTAAAAGGAAACTGAACATTATTGGGTGTAATAGAGATGTCCCCATCAAAGACACCCTTGGTTCAGGGTCGACAGCACCACATCCAGGTACACCTGTCTGTCAGACCAACATTTGAATAACCAAATAATGACACACAAGACAGTCACATAGATTCAGGGGTATGTCACATGACTTATATAGGCCAATTAGGTAATGATGAGGTGTTTCATGACAATCAAATATAGATACATTCACTTCCTTGCTTTTACTGAAGTAAGACCATCTTTGGACGAAATGTTGTCAGATGGGCAGCTAGTAATATCAGCATGATGCTGCCAGACAAACACAAACATTAAGTAAAGCCAGGAAGGTATTAAGTCATATAAACATGAGTGTGCACTGCCCTCCACTGGCCACAGCAAAGAACTGCAGATCTAATTTGACATAAATGCGTAGCTAACATATAATAGTAAATACAATATATGGATATCAATATGTACATGTAATTATTTGTGCGATTATGAAAAATACCAAACGTAACATCAATATTAACACAAAAATATTACCTAACAGTTGTTATAATAATAACAACTGCCCTCTAGTGGGCACACTTAGGAACAACAAGGCAGGATGTGATAAAACAGTAACACTGCTGTTCAGTGCTTTCAAAATACCATCAAGTGGGACTGAAATACAGGCTTGGAGACAACTATAGTTACTGTAATTGTTTACTTTATTGGGTCACTTACCTTAAAAACAAGATGGTCACACACTGCAAGTTCATGTTACCCATTAAAATGTTTTCTAGCTCCCCACATCACAATGCAAACCAGATAGTAAATATTAAGAAGGTGCTTTCTTACCTTTTTTTTACAATGTAAACAAACCAATACGAAAGGGATTGAAGGGATGTGGATTGAGACATGTGGATTTTGATCCCCATTATTGACATTGAAAGCACATTTGAAGGGGATCTTTTAACAGCCCGTATGAACAGGAGGAATGATTACGACGAGGAAAACTTCTTTCACTGTTCATTTAGACACCCGACTGTCGCTCTAAGACAGACTTGAAACATTGTGAACCTGCCCTTTAACAATTACAAGTCTGAATTCAATCAAGTATTTAGTGTGCTTTGGATTTTAAGCCTCTTGAACATAAAACTCCCCTGTCATTCAGTTTATAGGATCCAGGTCGTGAAAGCTTCTTTTGTGGTTCCCTGGAGTCTTTTTCATGAAGAAAATCCTCTGACACACACAAATCATGTCTTATATTTGCTACAGTTAGAATGAGCAGTGATGGCTACCATGACTGAAAATGACAGAGCACTGTTTATTAAACCCAAACCTCAAAAGCTAATAGTTGCTTTTGCTTGGAATAGTTGGTAGAAATACCACAGCAACTAGCATTGAGCGAACTTAAGAATAAACTAACAGAGGAATATTGATTATGAATTCATCAAAAGTGATACAGAACGGTTGTGGTGGATGCAGAAAGACCTCCGTAATGCATAAGACTGAGTACAAAATATATTTTGAGAGCTGTGGGAAGTGGAGCGCTCAGCAAAGTCATTAACAATTCAATTATGTTGAAAGGAACGAGTCAGTGACCAGTGTCCAGTGGTTAAACAGAACAAAGGGATGAGTCTGCCAGCAAATGGAGCTTGTTAGGTTCTATCAGACAAGAGGGCTGTTTGAAGTCCAACTACCATCCATGAAAACGTATTAAAACTCTGGCATCTGTACAGACGTCTTTTACTCAGCACTGAAAAACCAGGAGCTACGATGCATCTGAAGTAAGACTCAATCACAAATAACTGGGTGTTATTTAATACTATTTTTTTTTTTATAAAAGTGGGCATTGTTACAGTTATGTTTGAATTGAATTGAATTGTCTGTGTTTAGGACTGTTTGGTCAAGTTTTCATTATGATATTATGAGTGCAGCAGAAGCTTGATGTTTCAATATACATCCATTCTATTTATGTGTGTATTATTTTTTCATTACTTCTAGCAGATTTCAATCATGTATACATTACATTTGACTATTTATTAATTACTTTCAGCAAACTGTTTTGACCATCTACTTTAAGACAGCCATTTCAACAATTTTTGCATTACTTGAACTTTTTTTTAACTCTTCATTAACAATAGCCAGCTACTTAAACAATGTATCTACTACCCTACTTTCAGCTATTTCAACCATTTATCCATTGTTATCTGTCATTTATACATCATCTTTGACTATTTCAACTACAGATGGGTGAAAACTTAGAGGAAAATCTGCTACAGGTCTGAATGCTTGACCTCTACTTCCTCCTGAAACATTTCTATCCTCTGATGGGAGTGGCCTCTTCCAGGCTGGCAATGCCCCCCATCGATAGAGCACAAGGGGTTACTGAATGGTTTGATGAGTACGCTATGGCCTTCACAGTCACATCTCAACACACCTGGACGCCTATGAGAGATTTTGGACGGATGTGTTGGACAGTAATCTCCACCACCATCCTCAAAATACCAAATGAGGGAATATCTTTCGGAAGAATGGTGTTCATCTGTCCAGTAGAGTTCAGAGAGAATCAACGCCAAGAAGCATTGAGGCTGTTCTGGTGGCCCAACACCTTACTAAGACACTTTATGTTGGTTTTTCCTTTAAATTTGTCCATCTGTATGTATTCATTACTTCCAGCTAAATATGTTAATCTGTCTGTTTGAAACAGATAATACTTTTAACAAACAATTTCCAATATTTATCCATTAACTTTAGCTTTCCACAATTGATGCATTCGGCTACTTTCATCTAGCATTATTTATTTCAACCTTGTATTACTTTCAGCCAACTATTTCAACTGTTTATTCATTAACTAATTGTTTCAATCATTCTTTTAGCCACATTTTAACTTAAAAAAAAAAAATCCAAATCAGTTGGGCTATTCCACAATTTTTTCATGTAACCATTGGCAACGTCAGAAAAAGTAAACAAGAAATTGGAAGAAATCTGTGTAAGAAAAAAAAACACCCCAGAAGAAACAAGCGTAAAACCAAAGCAAAATGTTCAGTGTTTTATTTAAAAACTATAAACAGTCACCAAAGTAAATAAAGCCAATCTCTAACAGACTGTTAGGTCTATGTATAGTCACACATCCTACTGACACTGCAGAAATGAGGATGGTTGGGTCGCCCCGGTCAGATGCTAATACGACAGGCAGTCATAAATGTTACACAACACACGGTAGAGGACAGTCTGAGGACGTGAGCCGGAATGTGGCATGGTATTAAGAATGAAAAAATAGTACAATAAAACTCCACACTATATTAAGATAGAAAAAAGTAGTGAAGAAAATATCATACCTGCACGTAAAGCAAAGAACACAGGAGAAAACCTGTATAAAAACTCCATGTATTTAAACCAATTTACAAATACAAAAAAATTTTGGTACGCGCACTGTGCCCGTACAATGACAAAACGCTTACAGTGGATATATGTTACTTGTGTGTGTGTGCGTGTTGAGGGGGGGAAGGTGTGTGAGGGAAGAGGAAGGGAGAGAATACCTTCAATATTTTTTTTTCTTCTACAAAATGACATGAGATATATTATTCCATACTCTTTCAGCCAGCAAAATGAGTTCTACAAGGTATTATAATACAAAAAATGTCACAGTTCCACAAAAAACTGTTTTTTCCCCCTCCCTAAGCTTTACAGCATCAGTACCTTTGCAGAATTATTTACAGGTTTTTAAGTACATTCATCCACTGCTGAGTATAGAATCACATTAGATACAAGTGACCAGGGATCATAAAAAAAGCAAAAAACAAAACAAAAACAAAATAAAACAAACAAAAAAAACATACTACTTTATTCAATCCTACCAAAGTAATGCTTCTATTACTCCACAGAGCAAGTTCTCCAGTGGCTGCATCGGCATGAAAGAGGATCTTCTTTATATATATTCACAACATATTTACAAGATTCTATTTCATTAATTGTAATGGTATCATTTCAATAATAAATAAGTGAAAATATATTGACTCAAGTAAGAAAACCAAGCTACCAAGTTTCTAAGGAAAAAAAAAAATTCTCGTTGCCAGTTGCCAGCTGAGTCCTCCTCCACCCAACGCTGTGCGACACCTACACCCCTGCCCCCTACCCGCCTCCAGGCCCACCCGTACTCTTCAGTCGATCGCCACTCGCTCCGACGCACACGCAACACACACACACACACGCACACGTACGTATCAGTTCACGGGACGAAGAGGAAAATAAAAAAATAACAAAAAAACTTAAAACAAAAATGTGCTCGTGTTTGGGGTTTCGTCGGTGGAGTCCCTCGGGGAAGCAGTCTGAAAGAGCTCCCCCTGGTGGGCAGCTGGTGGAAGACCCCGTGGCAGTTTTTTGTGTGTGTGTGTGTGTGTGTGTGTGTGCGGAAGAGGGGAGGGTGGGGATTTGAACACAGGTTGGCGAGGAAGGAGCTGAGGATGAGAGGGGCGAGGGAGGGTGGGGTTGGGGCGGGGGTGGGGGGGGCGGCAGGCACGGCAGAAGTAGGGTCTTTCCCGGGTTCTTCCCGGTTCCTGCCCTCTGCTCCCCTGCAGACCCGCTACAGCTCACCGGTGGCTTTCACCTCTCATCTCAAGAAGAAGGTTGAGGAGTTGGTAGAGGTTGTCCTTTTGGCGTTAAGCCTGGAGCGAGCGCGTCAGTTCGTAAAGGCATTTGGCGAGCGTGGTGGAAACCTCCATGTTACTTAGCGCGAGCACAGAGAGGTGCGTCTCATGCCTCTTTACCAACCTAATACACAAAGACAGAACGAAAACAACACAAAGATAAGGTTGGTGTTCTCCTACAGTCCATCAGAAAATGTCAACATTTAATCCAAACTCCCACATGAAACACAGATACACCTCAGAATATAATGCAATTCAGTAAAAAACTAAAGCAGCCACAAAAAATGATAAACACTCTCCAATAGTAATGGCTTGTTTTCATCACAGGAACTTCATTAAGTGTGCAGGAACCATTTCAGGAACCTTTTCCACTCTTTGAATCCAGTTAAGTCCCTGTTTTGTAGGTGGTGCTCTCCAACAGCCAAGAAACTATCCAGGCAGTTTGCAGAACTAAACTCTGGTTTAAAAAGAATCCAACAACCTTTGCATGGCTTGCGACAACTGATAGCCACAACTATCAATACTAGTATGAGGGTCAGATATTTCTTATGTCCATCAATGTTAAAAACAAAGTTACATAGTTGGTGGCTACCAGCTTGTATTTGGTCAAAAAGGCTACAAGCAACAAAGTCACTCTAAGTGAACTCATCACAATGTAAAGACAGTAGGACACTTACATGCGACCACAGTCAGAGTGCTTGGCGATGTTCTTTAACGTTAAGGCAGCAGTTAGTCGTATGTGTTTGGTCACTGGTCCCTCTTTCTCATCCTAGAAGAGGGAACAAAGAACAACATACTTGGTTTTATAGATGACAGAGGTTCAGTAGGTGTTGCAGTTGAAAATGGGCATTGGTTTTGACATATGGACAAATGCTGAGGTCTTTTTTTTGGTAGTAAGAGACAATGACACTAGAATCATCGGAGCATGCCTATCTTTAATATGGCATATTACTCTAACATTGTGTTTACAGTAGCAAATGCCACGCTATGATAAATTGGGAGTTTCTGAAACCTGCAGAATTTCTGAGATTCTCAAGGTTTGCCAACACTTTTGTGCAGATCTGACAACCATGTATGAACCAAAAAGTGAAAGAAACAAGGGGATTTAAATCCACATTTACCAACACAGATTTGTAACCAAGATTTGTGACCGAATTAGAAAAGACACTGGGAGAAATGTGGTCTTGGTCAGAATTGCTCTACTCACAGTGAAGTCCCTGAAGACCAGGTTTCGAGAGCCTCTGCGAAGGGCCATGAGAGCTGCGCTCGGATGATTGACGATTGCTTTTGGCGCTCGCGGTGCCGGAGTACTGCCTGCCACTGGCGGAGTCCTTCACAACACATCATGCATAACCATCACATATTAATATCAGTTGTTAAAAATTCATCATTTTTATCTGCCATTTAGACCACATTTTGGTTTAATATCCATCTAGATATTGCACCTAAATGAAATCAACCAGTCTAGACTACAGAAATGAGTTGGAAGCCAGGTACAGACATTCAGAGCAGCAAAATGGATTCTTAATGCCTTGGGCGATGAATACTTCAATAAAAATTCAGCGACTGACATTTTATACATTCTCCTTCAGGTTTAAGTTAACTACCAGGTGCTGTATAAAGCATAGTCAGACATCTCTCACATATCAAGAACAGAAAAGATATACGTACTGGGAAGAAGTCTGATTGGGACTTTGTGCCTGCTGCTCCTCTAGTTTGAGTCCAGCCAGCAAAGCCTCTCGAGAACAGTGCTTATCCTGGAAAAGAAAGAACAGAATGATTTTAGATTAATCTTGTACAGTTGGTACAGAATGAAATGATATCAAATGATCCTTAGAAAGATCTTGTTGGCTGAGATGTAACCTTGGCCTGTCTATAAGCGTAGGTTGTTCTCTCAGCTGCTTTGCTATAGGAGGTGGGTATCAGTGAGGGCCACATGGTCTTAACTGGCATCACCTTCTTAACCTCCATCACGCCTGAATCTTATAAGCCCACGACACGTGAAGTGTGTTAATATTTTTGTTGAATTGAGTTCAGTGTGATTTAAAAAACTGTTTGTACTCCACCCTTTTTACTTTTAAATTAATGCCTTTTCACAGATATATATATATAACAATTTGATTACAGTACTACTTCCACTGAGAAACATCAAAGAAACTGAACGGCTACCCTGAGAACTTGGAAATTGTAAACATGAGTAAACCAGCTGTAGGTAGCTGCATATATGGTTCCAAAGCCATCGGCCTATCTTTTTAATTCATGTTGATCAAGTGTTCCCTTATGAGTTGTGACAGTTATTCCACTTTTTATTATTCTACTGTCCAACCTGTCAGTCTTCCACTATCAGTCACAGAAAGAGTCTTACCTGTAGATGCGTGATGAAGGACAGTCTCTGCCGAGGAAAAGGTTCACATCCTTCCCATTGACACTGGCCTCCATACACATCTTTGCCGCCATGTTTCGTTGCTGCGTGGTAAAACACCTGAGACGGCGTTTCAAACCATCTAGAGAAGGAAATAAGGGACAAATCAGCAGAAGCTTGACAGCAGCTCAGCTTAGGTTAATTATAAGCAATGCACAAGAAAGAGAGAGACAGTTGGGTGCGCCAATAATCACTAGAGTAGAAGCAGCCTGTCTATGCTGTACTGACACGTACCGTTTACAGGATTGCCACAGACACTTGAAGTTTTGCCCCTCTTTCCTGCTTTGCTCTAGTGGTGCTCCAGGGGTTTGCTGTGTTGGGAGACGAGGACTGTGGTTACCTGCTTGTGCAGGCTGGGAAACAGGGGGCGGGGACGGGGTAACGGTAGGCTGTGGAAGAGACCACGTTAGAGAAGTTAAATAAATATTCAGCATTAAAAACTTAGTATTGTATTCATCTTCAGGTGAATACAATAAACACATCGGGAAGAATAACACTTCCCTTAAATGGCAGCTATTTTTTAAAGAATGAGATGATATCAAATGATCCTTAGAAAGATCTTGTTGGCTGAGATGTAACCTTGGCCTGTCTATAAGCGTAGGTTGTTCTCTCAGCTGCTTTGCTATAGGAGGTGGGTATCAGTGAGAGCCACATGGTCTTAATTGGCCTCACTTTCTTAACCTCCATCACGCCTGAATCCTATAAGCCCACCACATGTGAAGTGTGTTAATATTTTTGTTGAATCGAGTTCAGTGTGACTTTAAAAACAGTTTGTACTCCACCCTTTTTTCTCTTAAATACATGCTTTTTCACAGATGTATATAACTATTTGATTACAATTAAAGTTTATGGACTGCAAACACAGAGAATCACAGATTTTCAATGCTAGCAACCCATTTTCATCATTGAGCTGACACTTTTATTGCACATCCTGGTATATAACAGAAAGATGCAACCAGATACTCATTTCTATCACCTGCTTTTTGACAGGCGGTTCAGTTTCATGATTTACACACAGCCTGTGTCATAAGTGTAATGTACAGAGCAGCACAGTCACAGCTTCAAACATGAAAGTAGTACCAACATAAGTAGTGAAAAACATGATCCCACTAAACCCGTACAATCTGCAATAAACACGTGGCAGTGTTTAGTGTCAGAATGACTGTTTTAAATCAGTCCTAAACTAAATCACATTTTACACTTCAAGCTACACACACACACACACACACACACACACACACACACACACACACACACACACACACACACACACACACACACACACACACACACACACACACACACACACACACACACACACACACACACACACACACACACACACACACACACACACACACACACCATTGATCAGCACGTTAGGTTAAAATGTTGTTTTTGTTAAGTATATACTGTCACTGTTTCTCTGAGAGATGACGTCTTGTCCAATTGAAAAAAATTAGAGGTACATTTGGGCTGCCTTTCTATTTGTGGATTACAGCTGATGAACAACTTCATAATCATAGCAGTTCATATACAAGTTAACAAAAAATGGATTTGCCCATGTTTTGGAACATCTGACTGTAAGGACAATGTGTCTGATGAGTAACACTGAATGTAAACAAACTAAGTTTCCTTGCGATGAAAAAGCCAAAGAATTCCTTTAACTACAAACAGAGCTGGTAAACTGGAAAACACACTTACCACAGACCAAATATATGACTTACTAATGCAAATACTCTATAGTAGACACAGTTAGTGGCATACCTGACACCAAGTCACACCACTAGAGCACACTGGATAAAGTTGGCTTACTGTTAAACTAACCCTACAATCACTCACCGTTGAGCCAGCTGCCTGTATGGGCGAGCAGTTCCTCTGCTGAGTGGCATTCTCTATTGCTACTTTGGCTACTGTGCTTGGGTCTGTTCCTGCTGGCACTGCCACCATGGTGGCGCTGCTGCCGGCGTTGTTGGGGTCAGTGATGGTGATGATCCGCACTCCCACTTTGTTGGGGATCCCCGAGGGTGCTGTCGCTGAACTGCGGTCCTCGTTCTCAGCTGGCCTCTTGAGGCCTCGAGCCTCAGAGGCCACTCCATTTGCAGGAGAGGCAGCAAGACTCTGGGAGGTAACATTAACAGTGGAGGGGAGGGAAGAATTGGGGAGCAGTTGCTGTCTTAACACAGGCACAGCATGGCCTGGCCCCAAAGGTCCATTGGTTAATTCCGAGGGTGGCTTGGTGCCTACTGCCTGGGGTCCGTTGGCCAGGCGCTCAGCCTGCTGGGCTTTGGCAGTGTCCTGCTGGGGAGGAGGGCTAGGGAGAGGAGGGTTTGAGCCGTGACTCTTCTCAGAGGGGCCCACCTCCCCATTCCCCAAGTACTGTTTGGAAGCAATGTGATTTGGAATGTTTTTATTAAAGTTGCCACCACTTTCACCCCGATCAAAGTCACACACCCCGTTGACTAAAGTCTTTTTGGGGTCGGGGTTACCCTCCAGGGGGGTGTTTTGGCCAGGGGAGAGGGCCTGCTTCCCATTAGCAGGGGGACTCTCCGTAGCCGGGCCATTTAATGCCCCCTGGCTGTTCCCTGAGTGGTATGGAGGTAGATTAGACTCCATGCACTTCCGACCATTTAGCAGCTTGGCACCTGCTGCAACATCACCATTACTGGTTTTGCCATTGGAGTCTCCTTCTGCCAAAGAAGAGTTCTCCATCACCTCTATCATTCTCTCATGGACGTGCAGCCCTGTGGCGTCCTTGGCCTCCTCCTCTTTTTGACAAATAATCTTGTCTCCTCTGAGGGGAGCTGGCAGTGGTGGTGGGGGTGGAGGTGGAGCTGCTGGGGCGTGGTGGGGCACGGTTCCAGTAGAGAATGGAGGAGGGGGAACACCCGGGGCCACCGCGCCCTGGCTGACAGCAGCAACAGCAGCAGTAGAGGTGCTGAAGCCAGTGCTGGGGACCACGGTGAATGTCACTTGTGCAGCTGCCGTGGGGCCCTGGATGATGGTAGCTGCCCCTGAGCTACTAGTGGAAATGAGCTGGCCTGGCAAGAGCTGGACTGTCTGGAGGGCCGGGGCTCCTGCAGCAGGAAGCTGGCCAGGAACCAGCTGAACGTTGAGCTGCTGAGGCTGAGGAGAGGGTCCCTGGGAGCTGAAGCCTGTCTGGTAGATGACCTGTGGACTCGGGGCTATCGTGCTGTTGGGAGGGGGCACCTGTGGAGCGGGTAGGATAAGCTTTCCTCCCGGCGTAGAAGGCCCTCGCTTTGGAAGCAGTAGCTGTTTGATCAAGCTGGACTCAGTGGAGGTAGGCTGAGAGGGAGGAGGTTGGGAAATAATTTGGAGCTGTGACTGCTGTTGATGTTGCTGTTGATGCCGTTTCATGGACAGTGCGTGGCTGACAGTTTGATTAGTCTGGACCTGGGTATTGGAGTGAGAGGCAGGAGGTGGGCAGGGGTGGGAAGCAGGTCCAGGCTGCCCCGCTATCTGGATAGTCTGGGTACCGGGAATGGCAGAGGGGTTGGCAAGAACGATCTGGTGTATGGCAGGGGTGTAGGCGGGGTTCTGCTGGGGGTTGGGACTGACTATTACTACACTCTGCGCCTGCTGTTGAGGCTGCTGGTTGGGAGTGGCTGGTCCACCTGACTGGTTAGGCGCTGGTTTGGGGGCGATATTCTGAAATGTGACACGTGACCCCTGGGAATTGGGAACACCTGCGATACTAAACGCCTGACCAGCCCCCACCTGGATGGGAGGGGAGGATGCTGATACAACAGCACCACACTGAGCCTCTACCTGGTGAGCTCCAACCTGCTGCCCAGACAAGGGAGGGGTTTGAGACAGGGGTGGATGCTGGATGATTGGGGGGCACACACCTTGGACCCTGGTGGTAAGGATGTGGCCCTGTGGTACCTGCTGAAAAAGCGTGACAGGTGTCCCTGTGGGCAGCATGGGAGAGTGTTGCTGCTGTTGCTGAGCTGGAGCGGCAAGGTTCTGGGGGCTGTGGTTCTGGGTGGCTGGTACCGACGTTGGGATCTGGACCGCTGGACCAGGTCGGACCTGCTGCTGCTGTACTGCTGCCATAGGATTTGGTGGTAACTGGGGAGGCACCTGCGGGAGCACCGGGTGCCGGGAAACAGTCGGGTGGCTTGCATGGGGAGGTTCCTGTGCAGTGAAGGCCATTGATGGGCTGGCACCTCCGGTGCTGAGGTTGGGGCCTGTGGCCCGGACAAACAAGGGTCCAAGGATGGGATGCCCGGAAGGTAAGCCTGGTCACACATTCACACACAAACACACAAACATTTAGATACAAGGTTTTCTTGTTTAAAAAGAGTGTTTTCAGTCTTTTGATTGACACCAAACCACAACACTGAAATGTAAATTAGGGCTGTACCAAAATCTTCAAAGCTTTGTTTGTTCATATATTTTCTCCCTTAGCAGCAGTAGTCTGATAAGAAGAGGGGTGAGGACAGCGAAGAGAGAAAGGGAGAGGCGATAGAGGCAGTGGTGGAGAGCGAGTCACAGTGCAGGTGCCTCCTCTTCACTGCCACATTGGCTGCCTCAGTGTTGCTTGTGCTACCTGTGATTTCTCGGCCTCCCCCTGCACCGTTTGCAATATTCTCTTTCATTCACATCCTCCCCTTAATCAATCCAAAGTGGGTCACATTTTCTTTATCTAGGTTGACTTTGTCACTCCATTCTATACAAGCTATAATTAGTGTTCACATGATCCTTAATCCTGTGTACTTTAATATGCTGTGATCATTACCCAAAAACAAACGTATAGTTGCTGAATGGTTCCTGCAGTTTTAGCAATCTTTTTTAATATGCTTTTATACATGTGAGATGCTAGCAAACACAAAACTCCATTTAAACAAACGTGTGCACAGTATATTCAAATATTCAAAGAATGACCTTGTACAGTATGTTTTTTCAACCACAGACTTTCAAAATGATTTAAATTTTATGGATGCAAAAACACTAATAATGCAGCACTGCTAAATGTGTTCTGTGTTCATGACATGTGATACAGCTTAGCTGCCTCCTTTCAATTTCCCTAGTAAGCTTCTCCAAGTGACTTCTTTTCCTTTGATCATTTTCTCAATATGTTTGCCTTTGTAATTAGTTCAGCCATCTTGGTCCCAGTGGTACCAGCTCTGCTCTCTCTGTAAGACTGCCAGCATCCTTTCTTCACAATATCACTTTTTCTGAAAAGCCTTTTCTCTCCCTACATAGTTCTTCAGCTTCTGATGTTGTGTATACGATTTACTAAATAGCTCTTATGTCAATCACATAAAAACTGACCCGGGGGGGGGGGGGGGCATATTATGAGAGTCAGCATCTTAGGTGGCCAACAAAATCTGATGCATGAGACTTTGTTAACTATACAGATAGACCGTTAACTTTCTCCTGGGGTGTAATGACTAAGTTATGAAATTGTCAGGCTCATAAACTATTAGTAGTGTACTCAAATACTGCAATTCAACAAAAGATGTCCATGTGTCCATCTGATCAACAACAGTTCAGATATTCTCAGGTGTGATGATGGATTTGAATTTGTTGTTCTACCTGGAGTCGGGGCCTGAGGGTCTCCAGAGGCTTCGTGTCGGGCTGCTGGAGAAGGTGCTGCACCCAGATTCTGCTGCTGCTGCTGTTGATGAGGCTGCTGGTAGTACAGCTGGATGGGCAGGGAGATTGACCTTCGCCTTAGCCCTACCAGGAGGATCTGAGCTTGGCCGTTGGCTCTTGCCTCCTCTTGCCGCCGCATCGTGTGATTTGGAAACACAGTCCTGTGGTGGCGGGGGGGGACGACAAAATGTATCGTCACATGGGTGGTATGCACACTTCATTTTATTCAATACTTTCTAGATAAATCTTTACAAGCCACAAATGTCTCCCATGTAGTCTTTCACTAAGGAATAGAATTTCCAAACATCCATAAAACTAAAAGATGCCTTCCCACAACACGTGCTACTATATTGCTGGAGGGGTACTGTCAATGCTGAAACTCATAACAGCCACGCTTTGTTAAAGCTGCTCTACAAAAGGCAAAGATTTCGGTCTTAAGTCTAGTCAGGGCACAGACATTACTGTGAGCTCTGCGCCGTTGGAACATAAAAGCATCAGACAGGGGAGGAATGGGGACTGACCGCAGACATTTGAGGAAGCCGGTGGAGTTCAAGATGTTACTTCGTCCCATTTTGCTGCACATGCCCAGGTACTCGGAGTACATTTCTGATCGAGACATGGAGCCCTCGGGGTTCGTCTCGAAGTGTGCGTTTAGCCTGGACAGGGGACAGGGGTTAGGTTATCAAGCAAACATCGAAACGACGACTTATTTAAAAACAAGAACGAAAAGAAAAAAAAATCATGACACATTCAGGTTTCTTCACAAAATGCCAACATAAACTTTAATTCAAATTTAAGGTTGCATGTAGAAGGTGATTGTACCACCCCTCCACATACGCCGTTATCATATCCATACCCTTTATGCAGACCTAAATGGGGCTCAAGAGGTAGAGTGGATCATCCAATGAGAACATAGTCCGCATGGGCAAGATACTGAACCCGAAATTGCTCCCGAAGGCTGTGCCATTGGTGTGTGGGTGTATGTGTGAATGAGCATTGGAACTCCCGATGAGCAGGTTGGCACCTTGTGTGGCAGCCTCTATCATCAGCATATGAATGTGAGTGTGAACGGGTGAATGTGAAGCAGCCCATTTACCATTTACAACATAAGAACAGAAGATGACAATCCATACTGTATCTATACTTGTTCTTCATTTAGATAATAATGTCTAGATAAATCAATCTTACCATTGCAGTGTAAATTTCTCCCCATCTAGTTCAACAATACCAGGTGGTGGTTGAGTGGACTGAACTGCGACCCTCGTTACTGCGAAGACACAAAGGAAAAAAAAACAACCCATGTAGGTAAATGCTTCTGTGTGATTTACCGAAAGCTGACAGAGGGCACTACAAAGCTAAAGAAAAAACATTGTTGTATTGATTCAACACACTTCAAGGTTGTCACCCCTCCCCAGGCTGTCCACTAGATGTCAGCAAACTAATAACTTTGCTTTTGTGGCCCTGTTATGCACACTGACAGCCAAAAGGAACAATACTTTCCAAGGTTAGGTGGGTTTGATTCCCACCAGGGGTCACTTGTTATTTCACACACACTCGTAGGCGCTGGCAGTAATTTGGGAAACTGCTTTCACATCTGCACTTGATTTCTTTGCCACCTGCTTATAGCATGTTGTGCAGAGATAAAGGACTATCCATTAGAAAGAGAAAAAAAATCAGATATATGAATCGTTAAATAGGTGATGGTGCAAGAGAAACGTGTCCATTTGTTTGGATTTTCCCCTCGTAAAAATTCCAAGCGATGTATGCCAAGATACATAGAAAAAAAAAAAGGATGTCATAATTCAGAAGGCATTTCAGCCAAGACTTGGTTCAAAACAAACACGTTTTACTAAAGCAAGCAGTGCTCGGCTCCCAACATCGCAACTTTGAAGAGTTCAGCAACAGGTGAGTTGGTCAGTGTAAGTGAATAAGCTGTGGACTGTCTGATAATATGTTACAGCTCTGGGCTATCGTGTGCTATTAAAAAAGGTTTTTATCTCCCTGCCCTAAACACATATATACAGAGTGAAATAAAGATCTGGTTTGACTTTAACTGATTTGAATTGAGCACAAACTTTATTTGGTTACTTCTTGGGTTAATTGTGTTTCTGTAGTAGTTTTACTCGAGGTTGTTAAAAGCTCATCTGGCTCCAACACACAATTTATGGCTTTGGGATTCCTCTGTAAGCTTCTCACTTTATACTATTATTCACATACTGTGGTTATTATTATTATTCATGTGTCTTTTTAATTATTTATATAGAAATGTTTTCTGTGCAATCCTGGCTTCTTAACTTCCACGAGCAAAGTCAGATTTAAAAGACATTTGTGTAATTTCAGATAACTTGTCACAGATTTTTTTTTAAAGAAGAAAAAAAAGCTCCACATCTTGTTGATTAATCAAGTTTCTTGCTGCTTTAACATGTAATTCTTAAGTTCAGGAGAGTTTTTCAGTGCATAAACTATATGTCAGCTTTCAAGTGAACCTTAACTTGTGTTGATTGCCCACAGCTAAGTGTCAAATTACACACAGGAAAATCCATAAATATTGCTAAAATTGCTTGTCAAAATCAGCAACACTAAGCTCAGCTCTTCATCTGACCATTACATAGTCTACTCAAAGCAAAAGAAAGACTGTATTAGCCAATCATTTCACCCTCCTTGTAATTTTCCTGATTGCCTGGCAGGGGGCAGAATGTATAACTCTTGTTAAGACAGAAACATTCTGTGACAATTGACTGGCCTACAGGTGCAAATTTCACCTAAATCCCCTCTGCAGCGTGACATATTAGTGCATGAGAGACGGAGGGAGGCACTCACCAGGAGCTGGCTGCACGGCTGCAGGAACCTGCTCTACCAGCTGTGGTCGGACCTCGGCCGCCTGTTCGGCGTTGGCCTGATGCTCGATCAACCGCACTGCTGTTAGGGCGTCTGGTCCAAATGTGTGAAGGTCAACAGATACTAACCGCACCAACAGGTCTGACGGGAAAGAAAGAGAAAAGACACGAGGATCAGCACGGACGAGCTCAGTCCGAACATGCAGGAACGTAAGGGCTATTTAACAGATCAGTCTCATTCCTCTGGTGGGAACGGCATCCAAATCCAGAGAAAAGAACACGTAAATACTTCATGGGTAAAAAGCAGAGATTGATATTTGAGCCGGTTCCTCATGAGTGGAGAGTCTAGAGTGACAAAACTTGGCAGGCAGACAAAATACCAAAACTCTACTGATCCCATGTGACAGAAGATTTCAAGCCCTGGGTTCACTGATTAGGTAGAATTAATCTGAATGACTCAAAATTAGGCAAAGTAAACTTTCCCACAGTGGTTCACTTGGACCGTAGAACACATGTTGAAAGACAGTTAAAACAGATGTGATGACAGAGGATTCATACCTATGCTGTGGTCTACAGAGGCGATCTTGCTGCAGGGAATCTCTCCGAGCTGGGCCAGCAGGTACAGCACCTCCAATGAGGCCATGAGGAGCATGAGGTCAGGCAGGGTGAGAAGCATCGTTACTTCCCTGTACGAGTCCTGGTCCACATACTCGCAGATTAGCACACCATTGTCCTCCGCTTTGCTGAGGTTTCCCAGGATCTCCATGGCTGAGGGACACACATTCAGTAAGACAACTCTTTTAGTTTAAGATGCTTCATATATCACAAAGAAGATAAAGTTTGCCTGGGCTACATCTGACTCACCTCTCATTTTGAGGAACCGGTCCCTGGACATCAAGCATTTGGTGATGGTGTGAAAGATCAGATGGGTCGTCCGAAAGTCTACGGGATCCAGCTGAAGCTAGGAAAAGTCAGACAAGATTTATTTGACGATCACAGCAACCAATAAGTCAGTTTAAAAACATGTAGAAGAGTGAACACACTATTATTTATTTAGATTAAGAGGAGACACTCTGAAATATTTATTAGTTACAATAACCTGAATAATAACTGCACTAATCCAACACAAAGCACAACTTCTACTATAGTTAATAACTGAAAGTTAAATACAAAAACACTGACATTTTCCTGACTAATTTCAGGTCTTAACAAAAAGGTTATCAAGTAGTATTTATATTGTTTACATTGACAGATAACACAAAGCTTTGCAGTAAAATATCTAAAGAAGGTTTTAAGTGCTGGAAACTCAACCATTCAACTAATGACACCAAAGGCTTAACTGATTTTATCAGGGACTGTATGCATACACTCTAAAAATAGAGGGGCTGATCTCTAGATCGCATCTCATATCAATAAATCTGATCCTGAAGCACTGTGGCTTCTGAGCAACAAACATTTTCCATTTCAATGATTTAAACTGTTTTTCTATGCTGGACTTGAAGGTTTGGTCTGAGTTGACTGTATTTCTGTTACTGCCGGGCGATGTGATTATTCACCTCGGGTCGATCTAAATATGTTAAAATGATTCTAAATAACAGACTGCCTGGAAGTGTCACAACACACCATCTGGCAGCCGTAGGCCTCGTTTCTTCCGGTAACCACTACACATTTGATTTTGTTTCTATACATGCCGCCACTCAGTCTCAGACCAACTGAATACACACACGTCTGTGTTTTTAACAGGAGCTCATTACTTATTCATTAATCCGTTTGATTTTGGAAGATAATATGAGCTTAGTTGCCGGATGAACAGAATGACGTTATTGTTGTCGACATTGCACATTTCCATATTAACGCAAGCTGTTTGCTTAATTATTCGTCTGGAAAACAACAAACAAGCTCTTCAATTTATAACATACTTATGTATTTCAATGTATTCAAATCGATGAAGCCGCTAAACACCCGCCCCCCCACACACACTCTTATTAGTTCAATCCAACCTGTTCAGATCACTGCATCACACACTATTTTGGATTAGAGATGGTGGTTTAAGAGTGTGTCACAGTGACCTACATTTGGAAACCTCATCAGACAGTTCACTTTTACTAACATTACGGAACTGACCCAAATCCATAACCTCACGCTTTAAAAAAAAAAAAAAAAAAAAAAAAGGGAACCTCTTTTAACTTTTCCTCACTTTAAACCGTAAAATGTCTCCATATTAATTTCCCTTTTTGCTCTATGGACCAAAAAACGATGACGCCAGACCCACCTCGGCGGCCACGTTGCCCAACGTGTCGAGTCCGAGCTGTCGGAGTGAGATGAGGTTACAGTGGGCACAGAGCAAAAGGAAGCGCAGGCACGTTCGGTTGGCCGCCAGCAGCTTGACGTTGGCCTCCTCGAAGGAGAGGTTGCGCAGGATAACGGCAATCTGCAGCACCCGCTGGGCCTCCATATCACTGATACCAGAGTTCCGTGGCGGGTGGAAGAGGCTTTGCCAGCGCTCCTCAGACAACGTACCATCTGAAGAAGGGGAGGAAGCATTTAGAGCTGCATGCACAATGTTTCACATATATGAGCTGGTTGGTAAAAGGAGAGGTTCAAATCTCAATTAGAGGTATTACACAAGGAAAACTACAAAAGGGAGTCACGGTAAACTAAAACTGCACACTCCAGCATTTCAGGTGTCAATAAATACACTGCGGGAGCACACATGAGTGAACGCTTTTATTGCTTTGTGTGGTTTTTACCTTGTGCTGGGTTGTTCTTGTCCCAGATCAGCTCCCTGACTTCAGTGTCCTCCACCACCTCTTTCCAGAACTGCAGAGAAAACGGGGGGGAAAAAAACACAGCAGCTGTTAGTCAAGCACACTGATGCACTCTAGTAATTCAATTATAGCAAAATTAGGCAGTATTAAATTAACCGCATTAAATAACTCGCATGTCGTCACCTTATCAACTTTAAAAACCCTAATCTGAAGTTAGAATAGCATCACTGTCACACAAAACCCATAAAACTCAGGTTACTGTGATATCAGCTTACTGCCAAACTATACGCTTAATCTGGCAGTGGTGCCAAGTGAACGCGATTACGCCCATAATCATGACACTTGCACCATGTTAAAAAAAGTTGAACTGAGATTTGAATCCTCTACACGTTCTGCTACAGAATCTATAATGATGCTGCAGCCACTGCGCATATTTTCCCCCCATTTTTCAAAAGAGGATAAAATCATTTTTTGACATATTTGTGGTAACAGTGATTAAGCTTTCAGGGCTCTGGATGGGTATTTCCCATGGTGGTGGTTGACTGACACCTAAGGGCCGGCGTTGCTAGGAGACTGCCCTGGTGCACTACTAGCTGGAGTCCGTCACTGTCACTGTGTAGACTACAAACGTTGAAGATATTTTTCCCCTATTTCAACGAGTACAGATAGCACTGGTTATTATCAATTATCAGCTATTTAAGACACTTATGTTTGGAGGTCCCATCATGGGTTCCATTTAGAAAGGGGAAGCTAGTTACCCTAGCCTACTAAAGTTAACAGGGATTCCTACTAGAGAGCACTTGTGTTCATTGTAAACTCAGCCTTTAGTTCGTCCCACTCAAATGAGGGAGTCCTAGAGAAATGTAGTTAGTTTTCTAGTCACAGATGAGACTAAGGCTAACAGTATCAGCCAGTCGGTTAGTCCAACTTTACAATCTGAGCAAGAGGACCAGCCCTTTCATTGGATAACTCAGGTTGAAACCTCTCATGTTGGATCCAATCAAATTTGACGTTGGGTTGAGTAGCTAACCTCACTGTTCATATATAACTGCACTTGTGGTTCGTAGTGGCAACCAGGATTAGCTTTGTGGGGGTGCTGAAATCTGTAAGTCCCACCCATTTTTTTAGCAGTCCAATCAAATTTCATTTAAAGTCCTCTTGTAAGTGTAAACACTCGAATATACCTTCTCACTGGAAGTGCAGACTCAAAGGACTATATTTCTGGCTTCAAGCAGGGTTAGTTCTATATAAAAACGCTCAATTAAAGAGACATATTCAGCCAAACACATAACAGGTCATGTTTTCTTTACCCTGATAAAGTCCCGGCAGGTTTTCTCCTTCCAGTCCGTCCCAAATACCCCAGAGAAGCTGCCTAGCGCTGCAAAGGCACAGAGGGATGGTTAGAGGAAGCTTCAACAGTTCAGGTCAGTATTCTTTATCTCTTGTTCTTCAATTGCCCTTTAATAAATTATACAGTCTTACCTCCAGATTAATTATTTAACTCTAGGGCTACACAATTCAAATTCAAATTAAGGTTTTTTCTAAATAAAAGTATTCCTCTCAATAATTTGCATGAAAATTAAATGCACTTTTGACATCCACCAATTTCAATTACAGCAGACAAACTGAAGTTAGTGCTTTTGCTAAGAAACCAATATTCTAACACTAATTAAATATAGAGACTCAAATGTCTAAAAAAGGTGTGTTTACTTTAAGGTTTCTTTGTTGGCCAAAGTTCAAATGTGTGCAAACGAGTTGAGTGGGGAAAACAGAAAGAAAAAGTTTGGGGAACGTACAGTCATCAAAGACGCCAGCGTGGGCCAGCAGCAACGTGACCAGTTTGGGGTCCTTGTCCAGCTGCATGGCGTGCTTGCTCTCGTTTGAAAGCAGAGTGCAAACGTTAACAGCAAAGTCCACTTCGTTGGGTAGGCCCGAAAGAAGAGACAGCACCAGTTTGTTGTAGTCGCACGGCGGAGCGAAATCCGTAGACAGTCCATAGCTTTGGCGGAGATAGTCTAGAGGGGGAAAAATAAAAACACAAACAGATACGTTAGGGTAATGCTCCGAATACTTCCAACTCGCCACTCTTGGTCTTAGACTTTTTGGTAAAGTAATACTAAGAGTCATAATGGTTGATCCTCAATAAATGTCTTAATAGTTAATAGTAAAGCTTCACAATGTCATTACTACTGGAGTAGATAGTGAAGAAATAAAGCATGGTGGGGCAGATAAGCATGTCTCAATAATTACGTAATCGACTTATTGTACAATAACGTCATTATCAAGATCATGTCTATATATGGACTTGTCATATGATACATGGACATTATTATGCTATTATATTATCATTATATCAGTGGTATAAAATGATCTTCAAATGACAATAATATCATTTATCACTATTATTTCGGAGACAATATATCGTCCAACAAATATAACGACAGGTCCAAGTGCAGAATATACTTGAAGAAAATGTAGAGTTGTTTTTTTAATAGTGAATATTTTAGTTCCTCAGTTGTACCACTGCAGCCTCTGTACACCTTCAACCAGTTGAGCTCAGATTTATTTTTCCTTGTAGCTGAGTTTAAGCAAACCAAATGGGGCATTAAGCCGTTGGGTAAAAGCTGCCTTTGCTTCAAATTAGTCCGATGAGCCGTGTCTTGTCTGACCGAGGAACACGAATGTTCTCTAACTTTTAATTGTGTTTGCCTCTGACTCAACCTCCATGATGGGCTTCTTATAATTAAAAGACTTTTAATTCGAAATACTGTGTGTGTGGGAAAAAGAATCATTATGTGAATCTTATTATTCAGTGGCTTTAGATGATAGATGATTCAGTTCTGTGAAAGTGCTATCTGCTGGAGGAGGGAAAAAAAGTTTCCTCCTATTTTGCGGTTTGATTTTCTATTTTCAAATCATTTCGTGTATGTGTGTATAGGTGTCGTCTTTCCATATGCTGGATGTTTCTATTTGGTGCCGACTCTTCGTAGACTGCTGCCGCCTCTGGAAAGCAATCATAACAGAGAGAGGAGGTCCTGCTGAGTGAAATTTGATTTCCATGCTGAAAAGGGTTTGTGCAGGCAAATGTAATTCAGCAGAGTTGCTATTATACCTGTGACTGCTCCGTTCAAAAAAAAAGCTGCCTGTCACTGCCTATCCCTCCAACACCTGCGCTCTACAGCATCCCATCTGACACACAAGTAGACTTTTGGGCGGCATCTATTTTTTCAGTATACTGTATACTGTATATGATGCTATTTGTATTGCTGTGTTTAAATAATTATAACTCATAAGGTCTTACCTTGTCCTAGTATTATATAGTTAAGCAATTATTTAAAAAAAACTTTTAATATATAAATAATAATTAATAGTTATATAGTATTATATAGATAAGTAATTATAGTCTCTGAACTATATTGTATCGTTAAGTAAAAGGTGGAAGTCAGATGATCTGACGCAGCGGTTCCGGCCATTTTTCCTGCATTCTGCACCTGTGCAGACGTTGGCTGAACATTTCTATACATCGCTGTAAATATGTGTGGGAATTTCCCGCGTTATAAGTGCTAGATTTGGAGGTATCGATTAATCTATGTGCAATCCCGCAGTGATTCAGGCCCTGATGATGTGCGGGTGGTGGAAGCTAAATAAAATTATGAGGCTAATAAAGAGCTTTCGTAGTTGGAAGAAGTCATCTCTACATAAAGTTATATGCAGCAGTCAGTACTAAACCCAAAAGAAGGCATTCTGTCCTGTAATGTTATCCTCATCACTCGCAATCGCCATCTTTCTCAGCTAAGCGTCCTGTTCTGTCGGTATAGACTGACCCCTAGTGGCATATGCTGTGCACTACAATAGATCACCTCAATACAGCATTTCTGTATCACTGCAATAGAAAGAGGAGCGTCTGTATATTTGACAGTATTGAAAATAATACCTTCTGGATTTCTAAATACCGTGTCATACTTTAATACTTTAATACCGCCCAAGCCAACACACAAGCTATTATAAGCAAAGGGAATTAACAGCTGTTGTTGGCCAACAACCAAAACATGGCGAGACAAGACAGACCCACAGCTCAGTGAGAGATTTCCACGGCAACTGTCCAATAATTAACGTCATTGAGTCTGTTGAAGCAACATGGCACCATTTCAACCTTAATCTTACATCTAGGTAAGATTATTCTGGTGATTTGAGTACGAGAATTCAACCATTTTTAAAATGCATTGACAACATCTACATATTGACTCTATGAGTTGATACAGAGTTGTGTTTCTGGCCACCTGGCAAACACAAGTCTCCTTTCGCTCTGCTTTTGGTCTCCACCGACTCCCGAGGGAAACATCTGGCCCTTCAGCTGCTAAATAGTCGCTAACTGTGTGTCTGCCGGTTGGTGCTAGGCAGGTGGTGCACAGCGAGGGTTTATACAGCTGCTTGACACTGCAAGTATGGTGTGAGTGAAACAACGGTAAATTTGTGGGCTGGAAAACCAAAACAACGAGCCAAATGTCAACATGAATTCCCAAAGTAGCTGTTTTAGCCTCAGTATGACAATGCCTTTACTTCCACATGTCCACTCCTACAAGCAAAGCATAAAACTCACAATAACAAACTTTCAAAGCGAATAGAATTGCAAAGATAAATATCTGTGGCCGTGTGTCTCTTCCTGCCATGGTTGTGTTTTGAAGTCAATCAGCTCTGTTGGCGGTGGAAGAGCCTTTCGCCAAAAAAAAAAAAAAAAGGTTAGAGCCTCTAATCTAAACTGAGGTAAAGAGAAAAAACAAGTGCTTCCCCTCCCTCTTCCTCTTCATCAATAACTGCTGGCAGGACAGTCAATTGCCTCAGAGCGCTGCGAGGCTAATGGACAGCTCGCCTTCACTGTGTGCGAGCGCTGCCTGACAATACAGACAAGACGCCGGCCTTGGCTAGAGTCGGCACACAAAAAACAAAAACATTGTGTTTGAAATGTGATGTGGTTACTCAGAGGCTCTCTCTTTCATCATGAAAGGCAGCGGCATGCTTCGGCTTACAACATGATTAATCAATGCTTTCTTTCTACTTTTTTTACCTCCCTTTTTTATAATGTGTGTGTGTGCGCAACTTCCAAGAAAGGTGGAACGAGCCGGGCAGAACAATTACTGTAAATGCATGCTTCATAGCCTCGGTTCAAAACAATGGCGGCGCTTCAGCAAGGTGAAAACTGAATTAAATGAGTCACCGTGCAATAAAAGTGATAGATGTGACATACAATGCTGCGAGCTCACCCACCGGACAAGCAGCGACATAAAGCTCAAATGAGGAGGCTTAACTAAGTAAAACAATAGAGAGAGACATTTTCTTATCTCTAAACTTAAATTAAATTAAATGCCCTTTTCCCCCCACCTCTACTCTGAAAAGCGAGTTAAGCAAATGGTCCGACGAGGCGATTGGGATGTTAAACAGTTGGGGGGTTACAGTTCAAGAGCACCTACGTCATGAGATGGTGAATAAAAATCTCCATGGAAATTATACTTGAAAAACTAAGGACTTTTAAACATACTTTAAGACTAAATAAGAGGGAAACTATAAAATGTGAGCCAACAGATGAAAAAAAAGAGAAAAGACCGCTTAATTTGGAGGATGTTTGTGCTGGTTTGAAACAATAAAACGCAGATTTTTCTTCATCACACACTACATTGGATTTTCTACTAGTTTAAATTAACCGTTGCAATTGCAAGCAGGAAGCCTGTTGCAGAAATTAAAGCTAACTGGACCTTTAAATTACAGCCAGCAATCATTAAGGTTGCTGCTCTTTTTTAATTGCTACATTTCAAGGACTTTTCAAGCACTTTTCAAGGACTAAATCATTCCAAATTAAAAAGGCCAATAATTCACACTGATGTCCATAAATACCAGTCTAATCCAGCACAGTCCTATAAAGTCTTAGATGGTTTACCTTAATTAGACAGCGGAAGAAAATTTAAGGGCGAGGCACCGCTCGGGAATAAGATGAAAATCCTTTTTATTCCATCAGCGTGGAACTTCACCAGATTAATACAGACCCAAATGCAAGACTTTTTTTTTTTTGTATATTGTTTTCGTTATCATTATATTATGCAAATGAGGCAGTATCTCATTAAAATGTGCAACGTGAGAAGCGTAACGGGTTGAACGCGGTCGTCTTTGTTGTCTCAACACATCCAGTCATTATTTTCTCTTGATAGCTGGTTGTGGTTCGTGCACTTGATGATAGCTTGTGTGTCACCTTTACAAAGAGGAAAGGAGGGGGGGTAAACAATGTATGTTACCAAGACGACCAGCTACATATTTGAGTAGGAACACCTCTGGAAAAAAAATTCCATAGCAAAATTTTGAGGTGACGGTAACTCAGAGATTCTGGCTAAATCCAAACACCTTTAAGGAACTCTTTATTGCACATTACATCCAAGCACTTTCCAAACTCGTGGCAACCCTGAATCATACTTCCTTCCTCAGCATGTTTTTTTCCTCTTTTGTGTAATAAATGCAACTAACCGGACTGTCATTGAAACAAACAGCCACTGATGGTTTGAGACACATTTCCATGCATAGGTTTGACCCATGCATCTCACACACAGAGCTCTGATGTAGCGACGCTTTCCTGTAATCGCGTCTGCGTGAGGATAAATCGTTTCAGTCGAGAAAGAAGACGGAGAGACACACGGGGTGAACTTTGGACAGAAAATGAGGATGTGAGAGAGACGGAAAAAACAAGAAAGTAAAATCCCTCCATCATGATATAGAAGTGACTGAGAACAATCAAAGTGAAACCCAGCTGAGTGAGAAAAAAAAAAAAAAAGCTGCTGAATACTGAGTACAGCCTGCCTACCTGATACAATGTGTTGCTGGTAGTTATAAGAGCTGGGAATTGCACCAATTGGAAGAGAGGCTTTGGGATTCCCCGGCTGCGCTTCTTCATCATCCTCGCCGAAGTGGTGGACTTTCTCATACTTCTCCAAGTATCTGCGAAGGAGAGAAAGGAGAAAAAAAAAAGAAAGAGAGAGAGAGAGAGAAACAAACAGTCCGTGAGCCAAAACTTGCTTGCATGCTGTGAATTCGTGCTCCACTTTCTCTCCAACACTTGAGTGACTAAAAGATTTGTTTTGGGTTTTTTTTAAAGTATGTGGGGCAGGCACAGACGCCTTGAAGCCGAGGCATCTCTCTTCCTCTGTGACGCCGAGTACAAACTCTGAGCTTCTATCGACTAAACAGTGAGAATCAGGACAAACAAAGCTCCCCCATTAGAGGGGAAACTGTTGACTGTGTGACAGACTCTGCTGTCTCCTCTTAAACTCCTGCGGGTTTGTCATATTTAATAAACCGCAAAAATAAAAGTGAAGAAATATCTCGAAGCTTTAAAAAAAAACATTGTTGTATGAAGTTTGGAGGGGTTTCCATCATGTTTCTGACATTATCTTCATACATTTTGTCATGTGTTTGAGAATCCTAGAACATGACAATTGTTGGGGGTGACAAAAATCATTTTCTCTTCAAAGATTCAGCATCGGTGCGCCTCACTGTGTGTTATTCTGAATTTGTTACGTAAATACAACTTTAACTGAAGAGTATTCACGCTACAAAAACAGAAGTTACAATGTTAAAGATATAGACAGAACATACTGTTTCATATTCTCCCTCTATTTGTTTAGGATTTGAGTATTTGGACAGTAAATGCATGTTAAGGTACCCTCTGGAGCATTCTTGTACATAGAAATTAGGTTTATCAAACATTGTGTTCGTTTCCTTGAAGTCTAAAGAATGTGCTGAATGTGTTTCCTTCCTCATAAACATTTACAAGGCTCATTTTTAAAAATTATTCCAAATCCTGTATTGTTCACACTCGTGTTTAATAGCCAGTAGTTTCAGTTTGTGCATCACTACATTTGGTGGAGGATTATTGGTGGTGGAATAGCATGAAACCAAGGCTAGCACATGAATTGTATCCTTGTGTCCATGCATAATTCATACTAATAGGGAGACCCATTTTTAATACATTGCTCCATAACCTTACTAGTAGTTAAAACTTCACAGGGTGCCTTTGTAGTAGCAGCACAAAAACTACCTTAAAAACAATTTCAATGTTAAACTCCAACCTGCTTCTTCCACTTTAAAAAGCTACTGTACTAATTCTTTTGGATTTTTCTCAAACCATACAGTACACCAGCTGTTGTACTGCTCACATGTCCAATCACATCACATGTTTATAGCTCGGGTTGGAGGGAAAAACAGCCGGTCATTGATGCGAGACAGAATCCTTCAACAAGGGTCACAGCTTTTAGATTATTTAAAGAAAAAAAAAAAGAAGGTGAAATGAATCACGACTTGCTGAAACAGCAAATCCCCGCACTCTCTGCAATTAACACATGACAAGGGAAATTAATTCATCTGAGTTTACAGGACAGGACAGTCAGTGTCCCTCAATATGACAGCAGCAAACAGGTCATAAACCTTCTAATGCTCATAACTTACAGAAAACACCAGTATATTAATTAATGGGACGACAGGAGAGGAGACTTTTGTTTAAGTGAGACGGGCTTATCAGCTGAAGGGACATAAAACCAATCAAACTACACAGGCATAAACAAGTGGATCCAGAGCAGAGCGTGCAACAGGACAAAGAGCACCACCTACAGACGCCCGATTATAAACAGAAAATTGGAGGGAAAAGACCTCACAGTGTCCTCCTTACAGTCATAAACACTGAGACAGCTGGAGAATTTCAAGAACTAAAATCTCTGACTACCACTTCAACTCCAGATAAATGTGAATCCACTACAGCGTGATATGTACATGGGGGTAAAACACAATTACACAAGTCTATGGTCATTCTTTAATGTAATTTTTATGGCGACCTCATCAATAACTGCTGCTAGTTTAGAAGTTGTTTTCTGGGCTTGTGACCACAGCTTCTACCGAGCCTGTGGTGGAGCATGATCCACTTAGGAACTGAGGCTAAAAGCAAGCACCGCGTGAGATAAGCATGTCTTTGCATAACGGAGGTTGACGAGAGAGAGAGAGAGAGCCAAGATAGTCAGCGAGATCGCGGTGGAATCATACAGTCATAGGGCAGCGGTAGAGTTAAGGTTAGAGAAAAGAGGACTTGTGAGTGGAAGGTTGTCGGTCAATTTCAGGATCGGCAGGATGATTCTGGGTGGGAGGGCAACGTGGAAAAAGCACCACTTGCCCCTCCTTCATGATCACCACTTGCCCTTAAAGCAAGGCTCTTAACCCCAAGTGCTCAGTGGCTGGCAGATCAGACTGTAGTTAGACTGTAATACGAGGAAGGGGAAAAAAGTGCCAGACTTTTATCTGTGAGAGGGTCTTTAGGGGGAGGTAACAGCACAACAGAAATGGTATGCATTATCTGAAAGCTGGGAACCTGAGATAAATTTGAGATGTTTTTCTAGTCATAAATCTGTAACAAACATTGTATTTTGTTAGGTGCCTCTTCAAATTTTGAAAGTTTAGCATATATAAAAGGTTTAGAACCTTATAAAGGAGGTAGCAATGTTAGCAATGTTTGGGTTAATACCTTTTATTAAGTGCAAAATTGAACTATTTTTGAGGAATGTGATATCAAATCAATCAAAACATTGAATTTTTCAGAAAATTTCCCTTATTGTTAATACACCTGGGGAATCCATACATGCCGTGAATGCTCAAGGTCTCTAGTTTGTGGTTGTGGAGTTTCATGGGGTTGTGATTATCCCAGAGGTCACAATAGGTCATTTTATAAAGTGACGTCAAGTTTCTCACAACAATTAAATCGTTACTATGGAGACTAACATCATCACAAATGAATACAACACCAATACCAGTCCCCCCTGCCAAAATTTAGACCAACTTTAGAGTGTTATTTAGCCTCCTAACAATGGAAGACTTGGGTCATCTAGTTTCATAAGATGCCAGAAGCTTTACTTTAAATATCAACCTACTAAAGACTCTGATAAACCAAAGACCCCGGCATCCTTCTGAGGTTTAAGAGGTTAATACAAAAGATGTCGGTGGGGTTATTTTACTAACACCACTTCCCATCTTCGCAGCGCAACAGCCTGCAGTAGAAACAAGTGAACTGGCTCGATCACAAGCGGATGCGAGCCGACATCAAGCGAGCGATTCATCTGTAACCGTAATCCTTCTCCGCTCTCGCGTTCTCCAGAAGTTTGTACTCGATTCAGTTAAAAAAGAAAAATTCTCCTCCGGCGTACGAGTACCGACTCAGGCTTTCTTGAATTTGAGAAACATCTCATAATAAAACGGGGGGGGGAAATCTGCCAGACAAACAAAACACACACATACACATATATATATACACACACACAGCAAAATACCTCAGCAGCGATATTGTGGTGAACCCTGCCTGTGTGGCTGTGAGTCACCGAGCGAGCGCCTGTTTCTGAATGAGGCCCTGCTTGTTCATCATGGCCAAGGTAATCCCCCGTCCGCTGGCTGCCGGGTGACACGCTGGACTATAAATACACTCAGGCTTCATTTGTAGAGAGAGAGGGAGAGTGGGAGCGAGCACAGAGAGAGGGAGAGATAGGCCCCGCTCCTGAATGCAGCGTCATCAACCGCTGTCTGGGCACAAGCAGAAAGAGGCTAAAGATGGGTGGGTGCATGGGGAGGGAGGAAGGGGAGAGGGGGGGTCGACTGCAGCTGCTTGTGCCTGTACTTCCTTTTTTTTTTTTTTATACATGCATGACGAGAGGAACATCAATCCCTTCCCACTTGAGTAGCAGGAGAGGAGAGAGAAAAAAATAAAAACAGCAGG
The DNA here is from genome assembly GCF_963691925.1 of Scomber scombrus. Lineage (NCBI taxonomy): Eukaryota > Metazoa > Chordata > Actinopteri > Scombriformes > Scombridae > Scomber > Scomber scombrus. Next base: position 6,164,856 of record NC_084991.1, read on the forward strand.
CTTTCATTATTTTTACTCCAACCGTTTAGGAGGGAAACGTGTTTGTCATGCTTAACCTGTGCTGTTTTTCCCTCCAAAAATGTTACAAGTGCAACCGGTGAGGGTAGAGGGAGAAGGGGGGCGAAGTTGACGAGCCATGAGAAGTGATGAAGAGATGCACGGTCGCAAACAGCCGCTGTCATTAAGGGGTTGTGTTATTTACGGTCATCTGGATCGCACGAGTGCAAATACTCCTGGCTTCAATTACCCTGAGCTGCCTTGCTTCTTTTTTTCCCCCCAAATGCCCTCTGTGGTGGTGGTGGTGTGTGGGAGTTGGTTGCCCCCTGCTGGACGTGGACTCAACACATGCAAAAACACCCCCACACACTCACTCACTGCTGAATTCTGCTGAGAAATGTGATTGCTGGGAGTTAATGAAGTTGGGTTGAAGGAGGAGGAAGAGGAGGGTGGTGGTTTATTGACAGCATGGCAATATTGTAAAGCTTAAAAGTACAGACCACAAAGTAGTAGTAGTGTGAAGTAATAAGTTTGACAGCACTCATCAGAAGACAAAAAACTCATGACAGGTTTAAAATGAAAGCAAACTGTCCATTCAAGCTCAGTTAACTTAATTACAATACTGACCAGTGTGCTTTGTGTGGCGTTCATGTGACACACACACACACACACACACACACACACACACACACACACACACACACACACACACACACACACACACACACACACACACACACACACACACACACACACACACACACACACACACACACACACACACACACACACACACACACACACACACACACACACACACACACACACACACACACACAGAGAAAGGTCAGCGCGGAAGATTAAGCAATACTAATACCACTCAAATCTTTTGGGGATTGCAAACATCTCCGGTTAGTTATCAGTGTGGTCATGTCTCCACGGTGAACGATGATGCACGGTGGCTCACTCTTTCCAATTATAAAGTTGTTTCTTTCCTGTTGCTGGAGCTTTGACTGTCTATGGACTTTTTCCCCCTTCTCCCTTCTCCATGCACCTTGGAAGTAGGTGAGATTGTACCAGAAACCTCCGCCCTGTTTCTGTAGCATTTCCCAAAAGGGTCAGACTAATTGTTTTATGGTAGAAGAAAGTTCCTCTAGAACACCGGCGACACAGGTGATAGTTGTCGGGTAGAAAAAGTGCCAGAGCTTGTACATTTTTTGTAATTACGAAAAGTGTTAAATTACAGTAAATTTCTGTCGTCAATAGTGGGAAGCGACACTTCTCTTTGGCGCTATTGCTGGTAACCGCACAAGTACATTACCTTTGACTGTACGTTCTTTACTTTGAAATTCTGTAAAAAGCTCCACTTTTTCATCTGAAATGTCCTCATATGTTCCTCCTTTTTCTTACTCAACTTCTTTTTTTTTCTCAGCGGTGAGGCTCAATGAATATGTTCTTATTAAGTGGCATTAGAGATAATGTGGAGAGAATAACACTGGTGGAGACTTATAGGTAGTGTATTACCTGTGACGGTGCACACCACAACAAAATCTCCTTCTTGCACCAACACACTTCATAATACTTTGACTTAGCAAGTTAAATTACTACTTCCACTATAGACCCACAGACAATATACAGTAGGCTCAAAAAGTCCATGAGACCATGTTTCCATTCATTAAATAGTAAAGCGTTCCCAGACATTTTACTCTACTACTGTCCATTAACAGCTACAGCAAAGAATCTATCCCAGAGCTATCGTTTTAACCATACAAGCCTTGTTAAAAAAAAGTGCTGTAACAGATTCTAGCCAGATTGTAGCGCCACTGTCAAGTACAAGGCAGAGCTGTCCATCTGCTGGTTACCAAAGAGACTGAGAGAAAGAGATTAGACTATCAGTGGCGGCCAACACTGCTGAAGAGCGGGTCAAATTACAGACGGGCAAAAAACACTAAGTCTTAAGAGCTTTCAGATGTTATACACGATAGCAAGTTTGTGCTATAGTTCTTGTCCAAAAGTCTGTCATTATGCTGTGTATATATATATTAAAAAAAAGGCAGAGACAGACATGCTGGTCTGCACGGTCTCGTCATCAGGGCATCTCTAAAAGTCTGAGCAGGAGCTCAGATGAGGCGGGGGTGGGGGGGTGGGAGAGAATAAAAAACCACGGCTAATGCAAGCCAGATCAAAGGCCACTTCATCCAGATGTTTCAGATGTGTTCTCACTGTGTATCGTCTACCAACAGACACAGTGAGAAGTAACCAGAATAATCTCAAAACAGGTGTGAAAATCATCACCCGCAGAGAGGAGAAAAAAAAAGGTTGTGAGATGTGTCTGTGGTAGGAGGCCGGGTTATAGTTCAACATGTTTCACTGTTTTTAGTAGCAACAGTGATGTCACAATAGCACGATGTGTGAAAATGCCTCAAAATTAACAGTCCAGGTGTGCCTCTGAATCATTTTAAATGTCTGTAATATATTTTTGGTGATTGCCTGTTCCAAACTTCATCCATGTCTCTATTAGAGGGTGTAACAGTACACTAAATTCAAAGTTTGGTATGTACCTTGGTTTTCGGGGTCAGTTTGGTATGACTTCGATATAACAGGAAAAACTAAAAACTGTGGATCGTTGGTTGTAACTATTATCAAAACAGTTTAGTTGTGCTGGAGTCAGGACACCTGCTGGCAGCTGTTTTATAATGATTTATGGTCGCTCAGAACTGGTTCTTGTGGCGTGTTGTCCGACCACATCAGAAATGTGTTTATGGTTGTTCCGAAAGACTTAACTCAAAGGAAATCGTCTCACACACACAGAGAGAGAGAGAGGGGGGGGGGGGGGGGGGAGGAGAAAGAGAGAGAGCGAGAGAGCGAAAACGAGAGAGGATATCAACGCTTCACCTACACCTGCCCCTCCTGAAATAAAGTGTTTATTTATGTTATTTACCTAATTTGTGTGCACATATTACTGTAAGTGCAGTAAAAGCTGTGAGAGTAAAAAGCCAATTAGAGTAATTTATTAATGTATTGCACACAAAAGACCTCAAATGTCTGAAATTTAAGCCAAAATAGCAAGTATTAGTCTGTTATTAAGCTGGACAGTAGAGAGTGTGTGGTCCAGGGTGATAGAGAGACAGTAATTGACAGTATAACTGTGAGCATAGCAAGTCCTCAAGACCTGAGTCAAGTCCCCCGTCCTGCTTCACACCTGCTAATTAAAGTGAAGGGAGTTAGCGAAAATCTGTTAGCCTAACCTGACCAGGCTTTAATATTAATGACTGCAGGCATACTACATTGACATGGGTAACCATGGTAACCAAGCTCAGCCGGCTAGCATACATCCATAAGCATGCTACAGCTAAATGGTGCGCTGCCAGAACGTTCAAGCACTAGAACTATTGAATTGGATTATTAAACTATCTTGACAATAATTGTTTGGGAGACGAAACGAACCTTTACACCTCTAGACTCCATACGACATAATTAAACTTAAAAAGGCTGCTTCGAGAGTTGCTCAATCTTTGGTTGAAAAACCTAGATGGTATTGCTTGATATGCAGACGAGGCCACAGGAGATTTCTACGACTGACATTTTTTCCATGAGAAAATGCAATTTAATATGTTTAAAATGGCACTAATTAAAATGCAGTTGCAGCTCTTTTCATGGTTAAAAACAGACGTTGTGCTCAAATTCACATGACAACTAAAACGCTAGTCTAATTGCTGGGGTCATGGGAATTTTGCAGGCCCCTGAACGTGGGCTCACGAGGGAGGATTAATATTTAAAAACGTGAAACATTCAAATCTGAACTGAATGGAGTAAACCTGGAAAGAAAGTTGAGAGCACCTGTTACACAAAAACATTTCGAAAGCGCTGAAGGTGACATAATATAAAAGTGTGAAATGATGATTTTCACTGTGTAGGAAGCAGAGTGTTCAACTCTGACAAAGACAGATGACTGTGTGCTGGTTGATTCAGCAGAAAAAAGGTGTCTTAAAGTGCTGGTTCCTTTCTGTAATCACTGTGGATGGTGAGAACCGGCCTTCGCAACAGAGCAAGAAAGCCCAATTTGCTCTTTTTTTCTTCTTAAGTTTTAGTTGAAATATGTCAGAAAGAAATCTCTCACACAGGTGTTATTAATCACTGAGTTGCAATTAATTAGATCCCATGGTATAGTGCTGGCAGTCGACAAGATCCCATGTTAACTAAGTCCTACCTAATGTTCATTCACACATGGGAGGAAACAACAGGACGTAAACACTGACACTGGGGGAATTACATGTCATTTTGCTGAGTGTTCATTTATAAAATGGTGCAATGCTCCTTTTCCCATTTGGTTGCCATTGGTTAAGATGATAACTGACATATTTATATTTAATTCAACTCAATGTCTCATTAAGGAACTTGTCACTAGGCATGTCACAATGATTATCAGCTTATCGCACAATAAGGTAATTATCAACATCATCATGTCTATATATGGATTGATATATATATGATATGGATATGACCTTGATCGTTTTTTTACCTCAATATTGCCACATTTCACATTAGCAGCTAAGAGGCTATTCATGTCACATTGGCTAAGCAAGTAATTAACTCCATTCCTCACTGTGCACGTCCTGAGTGGAGACTGCAGAAGCGAGCATTACTAGCACCCACTCTCCAATCCCACCCACACCCCTTTGCATTATTATGCTATTATATTATCATATCAGTGGTATAAAATGATCTTCAAATGACAATTATATTGTTTATCGCGATTATTTCTGAGACAATATATCGTCCAACAAAAATAGTTATCGTGACAGGCCTACTTACCTCACCACTGCTTCCATTTAATTCCTACTAACACAATGTCTCATTAGGTAACCTGGCACTAAAGTAATGTTTTTTTAAACGTAGTCATTATTAAGTGTATTATTGTTATTTGAGCATGGATGCCTGGATTGGAATCCTTTAGCAGATACTTTTCAAGTTTTACCAATTGGACATCAGTCTGTTTCCAATCTTTATGTGTCCAAAATACTCTCACTAGGACCACTTAGAAAGTTTTTTGGTGTAAACAGCCCTTCAATGTTGGGTCCATTAGCCATGGCCAGAACACTTCTCATCTCCTTTAGCTAATGCAGCTCAACTCAAGCACAAATAAGACAAGTTTGCGTACCTGAACTAGTTGCAGCACAGCATTTTAAGCTGGTGCCGCCATCAGTCTGGACAGTTTTTTTACCAGACTGTGTAGTTTTGCTTAATTTTCCCCTCACAGTACAACTGTTGTTCATAGAAAAATAATGCACCATAATAAGTCCCTTTGAGAGAAACAGAGAACAGAAACGCTCAGTTTAGCTGAGTCTTTATGGTAATAAAACTATGACGTTTTTAAGAGCGGTTAATACTAAAATCTGTTTATCGCTGCATCCGTAATGACATCTCAGGGCAACACTGTCCCCCTGTTTAAAAGTCTAAACCTGCTAAATGACACAAAGCGATAGAGAAGTTGATGCAGAAGATTAAGAGAGCGGTTCCTGAACGTTGGTGCCTCCTGGGCCTGATTTTCCTCCCACTGGGGATGCAGTGAAGAGGGCAAACAAAGGTTGAAGCAGGGTATCTGTCACCTGACTTGGCTTCTGTATACAATGTGCTGCAGTTTGGGAGGAAAATAAAGTCAAAGACTGTGGCGACATCACAGGGCTCATTACAAAAAACACCTCTCATTGACTCTCAAATTACAAGTGTGTGCCTAGAGATTAACTCAATGGTGTTTTACTGAAGAAAAAAAAATCAGGACTGTCGCCTCATGAGGTTGTGAACAACTTTCAAGAAAAAAACTTATAAGAAACTAATAATGGAGGAGAAAACTGTACCGTGGAAATGTGAAAAAAAGCTGAATCAGTGTAACCACACTAAAAGTGGAGGCAGCTTTTTTGCAACTCTAAACAGCTCCCTTGTAACACAGCGAGGAGTAAACACATGTAGAATAAATATACATTAAGTTATGGAAGTGTAAAAGCTTCTCCAGCTGTAGTGGGACTCTTAGTAGTAGATCTGAGGAAACCGGTAGATCCATATCAATATTACATTAGATATTCAAGAATTTGGGTTAAGTATACAAAGTTTACAAACTTTCCAGCATTTTTCCTGGCTGTGAGATTTGGGCCGTGTTGTGGGTTTGATCGATAACTCACACATTCTCACACCTGGACAGTTCTCATTTTAACTTATATCTTTTGTTTCAATTGCAGTAATGAAGCTGGCCAAAAAACGGTGCTGCGTTTAGTCAACAAATGTGCCCTCAGTGTGTCAGTGTGATTCCATGCCAACGCTTTAATCCTGAGTGTGAATCCTTTCCGCCCCCGAACTTGAATCAGCACCACTGTTAAGGCTTCTGATGTCAGAGCGGTGCCGCAACAAGTCGAAAAAGAGCTGGGTGGCGGGGTCGGGACGAAAAAATAGGTTTCTGGCAACCGCCGCTCACTTATTACCGAGTGACATTCAGATATCAAATAAACGGCAGCGGGGAGCTGGCACTCAACTTCAGCGCTGCTTATTACTCCGGCTCTGAGCAGGGAAGTGCTGACTGGATTCGGGGCACGCATCACCGTCTTTCATTCAGACTGAAGGAAGGGGAAAAGAATGGTGGACGGACAGAGCATCCTGGGTCACAAGTTTGATCCTGGTTCTTTCTCCAAAATATGAAAAAAAAACTAAACAAGAAAAACAAGCATCTGGCTTTGGAGCCAAAGATGCCAAAAACGGAGCCAAAGTACGGCATCATTAATATCACTTGATCCTGCTTTCAAGATATCTAATTGTCATCTTCAAGTAAGGTTTTAAAAAATGCTGACATAGCTTTAAGAGAAAAAAAAGCACGGGCAGCCAGTGGTTACAGATGGTCATTGGACTGGATAATGGATTAACACCTGATATTAGCAAACATCCACCCAGCTTAAGTGTCCTTGAGCAAGAGAGAGAGCAAAAGAGAGAGAGAGAGGGAGAGGCTGGATCTGAACCGGTTCCAATGAGAAAAGGTCTGCTGTGGAACTGTGTCTGACCTCTGATCACCTAGGATGAGGGCAAAAATGAAATATTTCCTCCACAGTGATTAAATTATGAGTGAGAGAGGGGGCGGGAAACTAATTTCTATCGTACTCTGTCAGCAAAAGAAAAAATGAAAAGGAAAAAAAGGGCAGCGCGAGTTGAGCTGCCTGCTGCTGCCTCTGACATCCACTACACCGAGCTGCCTTAGATAAACTTTACAGAGCGGCTCCAACGGTTGTTGCGACACGAGTGGTGATATTTGGCGTGTCGGTTGACTCAGCTGTCAGGCCTCCTCTCCTTTTTGCTCTGTGGCACATCCTCCTTTCGAAAAATATGTTGTTTTTTTTCTTTATGGGGAATAATTACATTGACTTAAAAAAGGAGTGAACACAAGCTGTTCTGGCTGTTCTTAGAAAACACAAGTGACGATTTCAGGAAAAATCATTAAAACAGGCATGAGGTAAACAAATAGCTCCCTTTAATTCTGCACTTCATCTCTTCATGTGCAGAAAAGGGATCAGATCATATCAGACTGCTGGTATTTATAAACTGCTGTCTGACATAAGATAATGCACACATTAGCTGGCCTGGCTTGAAACCTACTTTTTTTTTCCAAATAGAAGCTCAACAAATCAGATCAGTTTATGTGAAAAGGCGCTTCATGCAAAAAAAAAAAAATCAACCTGTTGGACAAAGACAAAAACAGATTTGTGTATGATGTGTTTTCCTGAGCCTCGAAGGATAGGTTCCCCTTTTTTGAAATCAAATCACAGAAAGCCAACATCCTAATACTGCCGCTGCTTCCACCGGGCGCTGCCACACCGCTGCCTTGCCAGCTGTCCGAGCTTCCGAGCAGACCATTACACTAAATGACATGATGTCCGTGCTCCATAAACAATGCTTTACAAAGTATTCTGTCATGGACACAAAATATGTTGCAGGTCAGCAGTGGTTTGTGGTCATTATAGTTCTTAGAAGGCGAATGACTACAAGAGGAACTGCAAGTCTACTGAACATGTGTCCGAGGTGGTTCTCCCTGCAGCCAATGCTGATGATTATCAGTAAACTTTAAGATCAAACTTGCTGCTATATGCTTGCAACTTGCATCAAAAGCCAACTTGGATGAGCTGCACAGATGATTAGCTTCTGCTTATGATATCAACCAGTGATCTGCATTTGCCCGTTAAATATCCCCCCTGAGTGCCTACAGGAGTTTCTCCTCTACAGAGGTGTAATCCCCTGCAGGCAGGTGCTAGTGATGGGAACAATCGTTTGTATGGAGGTGGGAGGGGAAGAAGAAGAAGAACGGGGGGAAAAAGGAGCACAGAGAAAGCAGTAACACCAAAACCACAAATGCCAGCTGTTGGAGAGAGCTGCATTTTACACCAGACTCCCATCACTGGCAGCTGACTGTGTTGAGACTTAGAGGCAGCGTGCAATACCCATTACAGCGCCAAGAGCTGCTCGATCATTAGTGTTGTACCAAAACCAGAAAGCCCTCAGGCAACACTGTTTACAAAAAGGAATAACTGTCACTACATTGTGGTTTAAAGGCAGACAAAATGCTCCTCAATGCTGATCTTCAAAAGTAGGTTCCAGGATTTAAAAAAATATGCACAAGACACATTGGATCACAGATGTTTTTAAAGATATATTAAAGTGTTATTTTTAGAGTTCTCGTGTAGAAAAGGAAAGTGTGTAAATATCCACCATGTCATGACAAGTATACACAATGCAGACCATGCCTTCACTGTCAAAGTATTGCACAAGTGCTGCTTCCTAGCAGAGGAGAGCAGAGAGGCTCGATCCTGCTGACTGCATCTTAACATTTGTAAACACTTCCCACATGCTACCTGAACAGAGCTTGCATGGCCGTTCGAGGTTACTTACCGAAGGTAGTACTGTTTTAAAGCAAATGCAGCGTTGGAACAACTCCTCGGAAAGTTAAACTCGTCTCCGAGCTCAATCCATTGGTTTTTGTCAGAGACCTGAGAGAGGGAAAGGAGAGCGTTAGGAGATAAAACACCGACAACAGCAATAAAAAGAGCGGTTCCACTGCAACCATCTGGTCTGCTACAGGTTCCCACAATGAGGCAATATCACAGTACCTAATCAATAACTTTCTCAAACTGCTGAAAACACGTCAAAATGCTGAACAGGGTGAAGTAACGTGGCGGAGCACTTGGTACAATAGCGTTTAAATGAGCTAACAATATGTTTATTATCCGTACATATTTACATTTGACACATCAGTGAGTACAACTGCCTGACTCCCTTTAGGATACTATCGTTACTGTTCAGGCTAGTTAGCAGTATAGCTAACAAGCTAACTTGACTTTTACAAAAAAATGTTGGCGTTAAAAGCCACACGACGCCAAACTCCCAACAGCTATACAAAAACAAATGCTTTGAGCTTGGCGGGGAGCCGTGTGGTTTTTAGAGTAGCTTTTGGTACCGTTTACTGTATTCACTACATGGGCCTGTGAGGCCTACATTTTGTGTTCAGCCATGAAGCCGAAGAAAGATGGCTATGGCGAGAAAGAAAAAAAAATGAAGCTTTCCCCGGGTGGAAACTGCCGGTAAAAGCCCGGGCGAGACGCTATGTCCTCCGCGGTGTTTAGCGAGGCCGGGCTCCGTGCCGATAATCGATGTTAAACGTGCCCGCTAATTTTGAGTCGCTCCAACTGCACTCTGACTCCGAGCGGTTGGACTCTCAATTCAAAAACCACACAACAACACAAGCCACCACATTGCATAGAGATACACGGCAAACTAGCACAAGGCCAACACCGACACACTAACGTTGTGTTTTTTTTTCTTCCTGGAGGGTTACACTTGTCCCGGGGTGCCCACACGGAGTTGTAGAGTAGTCCACCGACAGACAGCAGAGTGTGGAGAAAAATCCACTTTTAGTTCCCACTCACCTTAGCAAATCCACCCAAAGAGACGACTCTGATATACAGAGCATTCAGATCCAGCTCTTTCCCACCCACGATAGGAATCTTCTTAAACGGCGATCTGAGGGGATAACACGGGAAATAAATGGACATATGTTTAAATAACACTTCTGTGAAAGTCACAGTCACATGCAATGCATATTTAAAGTTGTATTTCTCGGGTATAAAGACGCCCCAATCTCACCCTCTGCTTTGGTGAAATTGCCGCAGCTCGTCCAGGAAAGCCTGTCCTTTCCTTCGCTGATCTGGTAGATTTTTCCCCGTCGAATTTGCCATTGTTTTTGCATGCAAAAACGGTTAAACCCCACTTCAGTCGCTTCTTAAGACACCAAGGATCCCATACTCCGCCGGCGCTCAGTCATTCGCGAAGCTGAGTGTTTAAAAAGTTAAAGAAATAGCTGGTAGCAAGAAGAGCGGCAGCTTCGCTAATAAAGACTGATGCACACAGAAAGCAAGCCCGATTCAACCCCGGACTAAGTTCCAGCGAACAGTCAGAAATACGACCGATTTACCGGCAGATTAAAAACGCCATGGCAAAAGGTGTTGAATTAATGCTTTTGGTCGCGGTTGTATTCGTTTGGAGTGGTTTGACAGTGTGTTACGGACGCAGCTCCGAGGCTATCGCACACACTGTAGAGCGGCAGAGGGATCCAGTTCTCAGACAAAAAGATGTGAAGGCCGCGGTGCCCGGCCTGCCATGCGTGCAGCGCCCTCTGCGGCCACATGTGGCAACTGCGCCGGCCAGAGCAGAGCGGCCGCTGGAACAATAGAGACTGTTTTCTTTTTTAGGGACCGTCTGACAACTCGTCTCACTGTTTAGAAAACGGGTCAGGAGGTACTTTGAAATGTCCCGTGGGGGGAGGGGATAACACTAATTAACATAGGTCCCTTGTTATCGCAACTAGGCGGGTAATGGAGGGCAACCTTACATTTTATTGACAAAATACAGTTTTTTTCACTCTGAAATAAAGCCTAAGTATGTGTATAACTGGCTTCAAAATTAGTAACTTACCTCCCTGATATTACCCAAATTAAGATAGGGGTTTCCTTCTGGAAGATAAATACTATAATCACATTTAACAATATCATAATTCAATACTTTTTGAAGCATTATAGTGATTAATAATTTAAAATATCTTTCAAATATGCAGCTTCTTAAGAATGCAGAAAGTCATATAGCCTGTTGATTTATCTCATCACTTGCACTCTTCACTTCTTTGCACTATGTGTCCTGTTAACATTTCACAGAAACAGTTTCACCTGTATATAATCATCCCTTGTGTATATTTTAAAGATTGTTGTGTTATTATTCTGTGTAAATACATTGAGAGCAACTAAATCAGTCTCAAATTCCTTGTATGTGTAAATATACTTCGCCAATAAAGATTATTCTGATTCTGATTTGAGATTTTTTTAAAAAAATACTATTCTACAATAAGATATATGGGGGGAAACTTCTTATGTCCAACATAAAATCATTTCTTAAAATATTAAGGTATAGACACAGATCAAGACTTCTATGTGTTTTTTCATTATTTACATCTGTAGGCTAATGTACTCAACTGTTTATTCACAGACATTCCTCCAAAATGCATCAATCTTTGTGTCCGGTTTCATATTGAACAGTGTTACAGTGCATCTGTGCCGGGACTCTTAATTAAAAGCATGACACAAATTGATTGATTGATGCTCATGTTCAACTCTATAATGAGCGCAGTTTGACATGTAGTGTCACATGTTTTGCAATGTTGTTAAATTTGCAAGAATGTCTAACAAAACATAGACTTATGATTTAATTTAAGAATGAATCATCTTTATTACATATTTTGGTCACTACCTATTAATTATTAAAGCGTCTGTTTACTGTCTTTGATGTTAAAGTTCTCATTGCCAACATATGGTCATTTCACTATTTTGTACATCTTTTCTTGGAGTAATTTACTCTTGAAAATGTGTAAGCGTTTTGTTAAGCTGCTCCTATCCCTTGCTGGCCACCTCAACAACGACTTTTTTTTTTTTGGTATCTCATGGGATGGTAGAAAATTACTCCTGATCCCTTTTCCCTGCAACTACCAAGGCGGATATCTTGTTGATGGGGTTACATTCAACCATTACACGTACCCCCTTTGCTCAATGAAAAACCTGTCACAAAATGGCGGAGACGTACGTTTAGCAGACCCCATTTTGGAATTGACACTAGACAGCGGGAAAGTGTTTGTCGTTGCGTGTGGTTTTCTATTTAGAGCTCTTTTTTGTGCAGACAAACTGCGGCACACCGGAGTTTAACCTCACGGCTGTTTGGACTCCCCGCCCGTCGACCAAATTCTGAGCTAACTGGGCCGGTCGTTGTTTATAGCATTGTTAGCTTAGCAAACGGTAGCTAACTTAGCAACATTACCACCGAGCTGTTTGTGTTAATCCTATTAGCTACTGACATGTGTTAACACGGAGTTTATCGACTGTTTGTGGTGTTAACCTACCAGTATTACTCACTAACCACATATAAATCATTGTTTGTAGCATTAGCAGCGACGCGTCAGACACCAGTCCCTTCTTAAAACTGCTAATATTGCTAGCAAGGTTACCTCCAAATGCTAGCAGCTCACTAGAAACCTCAATATCTGGGATAATAAGACAATAAAGGTTGTCGTCTTTCTTATGATACAATAAACACTGAGCTGTTTTACAGCAAGAAACCCGTGTTTATGTAGATTAGTTGGATGTAACAGTCTAGTTAGCTGTCGTGTGTGCTTATTCGACGTTTGTTACAAGCTTAATGTCGAAATTATTCGATTTCCTTTTAATACTCAACGGTTCATGTTTGTAATAATGATGCGACATGTAACTTATCAACTATCTGAGTTGGATGAATTAGCGTCGTTGGTCTATACGTCACCTATTTACCGATTACATGGATGTGCCGTGCATTGTAGGCTAACGCTAGATAATAATCAGTGTTTATGCGGACCAGAGAGCTCAGCGTTTAGATAGACAAGCTCATAAATGTTATGACAGACTGTATTGTCAACGCGCGAACGTGTGAAATAATCGTTTTAGTTTCACCCACTTGTCTGCTTTGTTATAAATTAGGTACAGTAACAACTAGCTTTTTATTTACCACTGCAATACTGTAGTCAGTTCTCCACCGACAAACTATAGCCATTCATTCCTCTACGCTCAACGATTAGATTGGTTGCGTTTTTTAGTAGCAAAAAATGGATGGGTTTCCTGTTCAGTAATAGTTGATTTAATCAAGCATACTGTTATATTGTGAATGCTTTGCTAGAAAATGGCCTGATTATATTGATGCATGAAAGCATTCTTCATGGTAAGCATAAAGTGCATTTGGGAGTGACTACATTATTTCTAAGTAAATCAGTGCTGTGCAGTTCAGTTTTGTGTATTCAATACAGTTGTGTATCTTTTAGGACAGTGGTGCCAGGGACCCCCAGGGGTCCTTGAGGAGGTTCCAGGGAGTCCCCAGAAAAATGAAAGATATTTTAGTGTCACTATTGACTAGAAGTTAGCCCAAGGAGAGAATATACAAGACTATTATCTGGTTAGGTTCCACACTATTCACTGATAATCAGCCAATCTACAGTACAGAATAACAACAGTTTGCACCAACATATAGGTACAATAAAATTAAGACAGTGTATGTCAGGCCTGATGTTGCAGTGGACCATTTGGGTTAAATTTTGTAAATGCCATTAGCAGTTAAACAGTATTTCCTGCTTGAGCTTTCAATTTTCAGCCTAATTCAAAGTACCCAAACTTTTCACCTCTAACAAATCATCATAATATGCAGTCACCAGAATAATATTAGGTATATTTCCAGAAGTGCTTTTTTATGTTTTTATCCTTAAAAGGTGATGTACAGTATGTAAATGAATATGTCAGTTATTGAGTCATGAATGTCATAAAGGTATACATCAGCAGACTGAATTTAAGTCGTCTCCTCAACACCTTTGCAGCCAACCATTTATAGTGCGTTTTAAAAGTGATGAATGGTGTGCAACGAGTGTGAATGTGCACTTAAAAGCTGCACGGTCAGTTATGCCATCACACGAAGGTCCTCATCTGATGTGACAGTCAGGCCTCTCCTGGCATATGGTGCAAATGGGGCCAGTGTGCCCAAGCTGCCTCCAAGCACCCAGACAAAAGATCCCAGTGGGAGACTAACTGCGTGTAACGTCCTTACACTTCCCTGCTCCCTGTGGCTTCCTCGCCTGAGGTTTGTCTCTAAAGTGTGTGGGGGGGGGGGGGGTGTTGAGTTATTGGGTGGAAAGTGGCTCCATCTTCTGGCAAGCAGGCATCATGCGTAAAATGCCTGGACAGATTTGCCTCAGTGGTTTAAGAACAGACATGGAGGGATCAAGTTGAGAGGTTTTTAAACTGGATAGTCACAGTTGGAGCATGATGCATCCTGGGAGATTAGAGGAGGGAGCAGTAGGTGATGGCCTGATGGTGACAGTGATCCTGATACAACCGGAAGTTAGGCTGTGTTTTCTTTGTATTAATATTCATAGCCATTAAAGTATTATCTTTGCACAAGATTGATGTGGATGAAATATGAATACATGCATCATAATGTGAATGTTGCTGCACATTAACTAAATGTTGTTGCCTCTTTATTAATATTGCAGCAGGAGTTGAATGATCAGAAATACAGCTGCATTAAAGAATGCTTAAAGAGTCAACACTAATATATCCACCCTAATGTAATGTATTAATCATATACTATAGTTATATAGTCTATTTTCTGAGTTATACTGCTTTTCTTTATTATTTGTGTGACAGTACGTAAAATGTTTTTGGATTGGATTTCATTTCATTCAGTTTGCTGTTATTTCTATGTTTTGTTTCACTGACTATATGTATACACACACACACACATATATATATATATATAATTTTTTATTTAACATGTTAAAAAATGACCAGAGACCAACAGACATCAAATACACAGCAACAGATGGAGGAACAAGGTTTACAAGCAGCAACACGTCATATGTTTGTATTCAAATAAAGGAAACATGCCAAAAATAGACAAAACAAATACAAAATAATGATAATTATATTAGAATAAAAGATATAATGATAACAAGAGCCAGTTATGAAAGTGTTAATGCTAATTTTCTATAGTTTGCTGGAGAAGCACATGGGATATATAAATGCAGCCTATCAATGCGACTGAATAATGACATGACATTGGGCTTTGTATTCTTGATCCCAAATTGAATAATTACTTGAATTCAATAGATGGGTATAGAACTGGGTATACTCTATAAAATATGTACAATATTATACATTGAACTCATGTCCTCACAGATAGTCTTAGAGTATAATGTATCCCATATTGGTTTAGGTCAAATCCAGGAGGTAATATTGTACATTTTGACCTAAAGGCCTTGAGTTCACTGTGTCAATTGGTTTTGGTATTTAGTCTAGTTATATAGTTGTAGAGCTTTATTATTTTAGTTCAGAATATGTTCACAGTGTGCATATTCCTAATAGAGCTATTTAAAAATCAGACTTCCACAGTCAAACACTTACTGTAACATAGGAATGCTGGTTACACTGTACTTAAAGGGAACTTAAGGGTGATAAGGTATATACATTTATGCACAGACAACAGTGGGTTGGGGGGTTAAAAAGGCGCCCTATTGTACATTTTTGCCTTGGGGCCTCCAAACCGGTTGATCACTAAAGGTCACAGGCGTGGATCACGAGATGACATGAAATTATTTGAAAGATTACTGGTTGAAAGACCGGTCTTTCACTTTCTTCGTTCTATTGTCTAGCAGCATGCCTTTAGTAGCTAATGTTAGAGTATGCATGCAAGTCATTCTGACATAGTGGCTGCAATCTTAGTTAAAACCGCCAAGTTAATCATGTCCACAAATTCAAATACAATGGCATGAATCCAGAAGCTGTGTTGTTGTAATGGTGACCTTTATGTGAACATCTCCACATTTCCACATGCCCTCATCTCTTGTGGACATTTTCTGTGTTGCCCTTTGAATAAATGTTGCAGGAGGTTACAGAACAAATCTTCCCCCCAGTCGTCTTCAGAGGACAATTCACAATCTGGATCATCATCAGCATTGTCTTCTAGCTCTGAAATACTTTTTATCTTT
Source organism: Scomber scombrus (assembly GCF_963691925.1). Lineage (NCBI taxonomy): Eukaryota > Metazoa > Chordata > Actinopteri > Scombriformes > Scombridae > Scomber > Scomber scombrus. The sequence continues at coordinate 6,180,982 of NC_084991.1, forward strand.
AAAGATCTTATCTCATATCACTAATGCAGTGCTGAATAAAAGATAGCACCTCTTGGTTGGTAAATTTATCTGCAACTTATGACATGTGTTTGAAAAGCAGTTAGAGATGTCTTGTCTAGGTTTTGTCTATATTCAAATAAATGGAAATGACACTATTGTGTTCAGAAACAGAAGCAAACCAAACCTACAGGAGGATTGAAAGTGTGTCAACAGGGGGCACCATTGTCATAGAAATATACATGAAATTGACTCGTCTTCCAAGAAATGTTTGCTTATAATCTGATGATCAAGAATACATTCAGGATGATGCTTAAGAGATGTGGAACCCGACATGATGTTACTCTTCAAATCAGGCTTCATATGACTGAGAGTAAGGGGGTAAAAAGGAGGTAAATTGCTTTGCTCAGTCGTAGATCATCAGCACTACTAAAAGGAGAGGAGAGTGTTCACATCTGAGATTTAAATCACCAACCTTTAAATCACAGGCACACACAAGAGCTTTTCACTGTATAAGTATCAGATCATTCTTTTCTGTGCCTGATGAGAAACTTCTATGCATTCATACAGACTGAACTGACAGACTCCTACTAAGCAAATGAACCAGGGTCAAGGAAATGAAACTCTAGTTATATGGAAAAATTAGTAAAATAGCAACATAGTAGTGGTTGTGATTAACCAAAACAAAGTTGGATGAGATGTCTCAAGATTTTTTTCTGCTGCTATTTGCAATATTCTTTTCAACAGTCCTTTTTATAAAGTGGCCACGCTGATTAATTCATTGAAAATGAATGTGTGTACTTGTCCATTGTCATCACTAGGTGGCACTTGTGTTTAAAGGTTAGAGGCTAGCTAAGAGCAGGGGTGTGTTGAGGGGTATGATGAAATGTATCAGTCTGTCAAAATATTCAGTATCGTGTTGATTGATTATACATTGAATGTAATGATGTCTTTGTTTTTGAAGTTTCTGTTGTTGCTGCTGTTCTTACAGTGATCCAGCCACTGGAGTACTTGGGGGATGGGGGACATTGCAAAAAAAAAAAAAAAAAATACAGTGAAAGTTCCTTCTAAAGTGCCCCCAACCTACCAAAAGAGACAACATTCCAAAGTCCTGTAATGGCTGTCTTAGATATGGCAAATTGGGATGAAGTGCCCTGTAGTCTATCTGGAGTGAAGTGCCATCAGGGGTGCCCTTTCAGTGGAAGAAAATGTGGTAGTGCCCCGTAAAGTACGCCTACAAGAAAAGTAATGCAATGCCCTATGAGTTGCTTTTGTAATGGGGTGAGCTGGAGGTTCTGTATGAGCCCTTCTAGTGAAAACGAAAGTGGGAAAAGTGCTATCGTAGGTGCCTCCAGGTGTGAGAAAACATGATGCCATGATGAACAAAAAACATAGTGACGTGCCCTATAGGGTACCCTGTATGGGAGAGAAACATGGTGAAGTGCCCTTCCAGTGAAGAACATCAGATTTTGTGCCCTCCTATATGCCCTTTTCAATGCAGTTAAGTGGCCATTATAGTAGAAATTGATGTATCCTTTATGTAGGCTGACCATTAGGAAAATAAAGTGCTGTAGTTGTTGTAGCAGATGCCCTTTATAATTTTATTGCCCCTGCCTTTCAAACAGCCTGAGTCCAACGATATATATGTAATACATGAGAGCTTCCCCATTTACTGTTAAAAGTACTCGTGGTATGGTAACAAGACTGGTCCCTACCTGCCCCCAACTTCAGCAGGTGATGAAAGGGGAATTTGTTCCATTTGTGCTTTCCACTAAACGTTCTACTGCTGGACCTTTAGCTCAAAATTCCCACAATACACTCTAAAAACATGAAGAATCTTTGTTTACTGTGATGAATAAATGGAAGTGATGTTGCAATGCTTCCAACAGACCATTATCCCAATTTCCCAGTATGAACTCTCAAGTATGTACTTAATTGCATAGTATACTGTATGGCAGTTAGTATACGTTGCAAACATAAGAGAAAACGAAATACTTTATGGTAATAATTGTAATACTTTATTGTGTGTATATTTGTTATATTTCTGGTGCCGTCTCAAAACCATTCACAATTTAATTTAATTTTCTCCAGCTTTGCATTGAGAGTGTTTACCAATACCACATTCAAAAATCCAATACATTTAGTATGCATACTGACATTATACATCTTCACTTGATACTGTCTTTTGTCATGTAACATTATTTGCAATTTGTCATTTTTGAAAGCCTAAAAGACAGCCTGCAAAAATACTTCATTAAATCAGATATATACTGGAGCCATCTCACATCCACAGTTTAATGTTCAGCTTTAAATAGCTCCATGCAACTTGCAATATGGGACACAATGCACAGTCCAATAATAACATGGGTATATTTAACCTTTAAGTTACCTTGTTTAAAAAGAAATGTATGTGCACTGCATACATTTTGCAAAGAACATAATTAAATGATATGAAAGTGGGACAGACTGAGTCACAGCAGGGTGAACACAGCTGCACTGTAGCTAATGACATGAATAACCTGTTATCAGTTGCAGCTGTGTCGACCCCTCTGTAAAAAACCTTCTTTCTGTTCATACTACTTTTTATAATTAACTTTTCAGAACTTTTTTGTAGGATATATTTGACTCCAGACAGACATGTCGTTGGGCTGATGTGATTACGGACTCCTTTGACATCTATTTGCAGACTAGTGTTCCTAATGTTTATTGTGTGCCTGAAATACAACAGGACTTTTCCCCACAGAATCTTGACTTGTTATGGAAGGAAACACAAATGACAGGTGTATCTAATAACACTAACAATGACATCACTCCATTCATGTCCCAGGAAGCCACAGCAGTGAGGCCCTGTAGTTGTGGGGCCCTGGAAGCAGCCAACAAGCCAACATTAATACTTTTAATTGCTTGTGAGCTTTTTGTCCAATGAAAAGCCATGAAAAGATGGACCATAAAGTGGTTAAATAACTTTTGAGCAGAGGAATGATATGAAACTTATCTCAGTAGATTGTGGCTTCTAACCTGCTTTATAGAAAGTAAAGTATAGAAGAAGAAGAATTGGATATTTTCATGATCAGCCGTAATCACAATGGCTACCGAAAAGAAGAAAAGAAAGACAGAAGGAAGTCTGCACACTGTAGCTCCATTTACAAATTCAGGTTTAATGGGATAACCAGGTGGAAAAGAATCCCTTATGAAGAAATGGTTCAAGAAAGAGTCACAGTGGCATCCACCCTGATCGATTACTGGGGTGATCTCTTGGGAAGTGCAATGCAGAAACAATAACAACTGTGGTTTTCCTACCATGACAACCAATATCACATTTTGAGTGAACTCAAATAAAAAATACCCATGAAAAACTAAATAAATGCAAAGTAAAGCTAAATGTCTTCTAAAGTTTAAACCTGTAGGAGAACACACAGTTGATGAAGACCATATGTTGTCTAATTAATTTGGAATGAGTGTGCATTTCACTAAATTAGATGAACTAGGAGTCTCGTGTGGTTTTAATTTTATTGGATTTTCGTACCTAATCCCTTGATAGAACAACAAACGCAAGAGTGGGTTTCATTTTATTCAGATGTTGACTGGACTCGTTTCAATAGTTGAGGATTGATTCAGAAAGCACTCAAGTAATTAATCAAATAGAATTTGCACTCAAATTGTCATCATTCATTGTCATTTTGTATCTTAACTAAAGTTATCTTTGGATTTTGAGTGAGGATTAGTTGAACTGAGTCGGTTTAAAAAGTGACATTTATCTAACATTATGTTACTGATTAGCAGGTTTTCAGGTCAGGAAGGCTGTAGAGGTTGAACACTGTGTTTTTGTGCCCTTGACTGAACTCAAGGCACACAAGGCAAATGTTTAATCTCCAAAAAAACACATAAATTCATTACAGAGAGAGGCATCCTGCAGCGCCATGACAATTCAATTTTTCACAAAAAAAAGGTTTATGTTATTTGTCATCTACCCTAGTTTTATGCGTTGTTGTACAATTCGACGACAGAACAATATCCAGTTTCGGGGGGAGCTTAAAAGGGTCAGCTGGCCCGACAGCTGGAAGACTGGCTGCTTCCTGAAGTATTTATTAACAAAAAAAGGTTGAACTGTAGGTGGCCATGGTTTCAGTCCACAATGGCAAGGGTGGGGCTGAAACACAACACAGCCTGGTCCTGCTTCCCAGTCATGTGATGAGACAGCCCTGAACAGCCCCTGAAGAGACACCTGGGTGTAAAGGGACTTGTCCCGCTCATTGTTTGCCATAAAATAGGCCAGTGTCATTGTATATATGGCTCAATGATGTTTGTTTTCAGGGGTCTACTGAACAATGTGAGCCAGATGTTTAAGTATTTACCAGTTATTACACATGTGAAAATGAATATGCATTAACACATATACAGTCATTCAGTTTGCCAAAAAGTCAGGCAATAACAATGCACAATTTGACGTCCTATGCAATGACATTACTTATATAATTGAGGTCAGTTAGACCCCTGAGAGGTCCAAACTCCCTGTTGGACTTTTTTTTGAGCAAACAACACAGATCACTGATGTAGAGCATGAAATCCACTTTTTACAGCTGGAGTCTGAGAGACCTCAGACAGAAGTAATGTGACATTTTTTGAAACAGACTTCCGAAACATGTCATCATTTCAGTTTATAGAGAATTCTTATGAAAGGTCATAAAGTATCAAACTGATAAAAAAAAAAAAAAGTATGGTTATTCAAACTGTTAAAGTAGGCCGGTAGTCCTCGGGACCCCAAAAGGAACATTACAGTTAAAAGTTGTTAAATGGGTGCACTTTTATGGAATTGTAAAGATTATAAAATAGGACAAAAATTATATGAGAACACAAGTAAAGTACACAAATGCATCTAAAAAAGCATGTAGAAAGTGGTTGGTTTTGTAGTACTTTGTAGTTAGTAGTACTAATATTTCTATAACTGCTGAAGGAAAAGCTGAAAAGTAAGAGTGCAAACAAAGAAAATGAAAGTGAAGGGAAAAGTGGGGGGAAAAAAAGAATAACTATACTCATCTTATTCCAATAAACAACTAGTGGTTATTCAAAGATGTAGGACCCTTTTATAGCTTTATTCAGGAACTTGTGTTTCATTGCTATGAATGGGCTTTCATCATTCAGTAAAATGACACTCAGGTGAGCGTGTGACTCCGCCCCCACGCGGACGGAGCGCTCTTATTGGCTGATTCGAACAGCGCTGCCCACAAACACACAACATTGGAGAACAGGAGTAACTCCCGATGACTGGAGGACCAGCTAAAGATTTCCACAAGGAGAAAAAAAACACTCGTTTTAAATCGATACAACCTGCTCCGGCGTTTTTCCTGGAAGACTCTAATCCCTTCACTGTTACTGGTAAGTCTTAAAAGTTTTTCTTTATCTTATAGTGGAAGTATTGGAGAAAGTTATCCGAAACTTTTCTCCTGTTTTCTCCCCAAAATCCATGAGGGAGCCTCGTGGAAGCTGTGAACGTGGACCCGAGCATATTTAATAGAAAATACCGCTATGTATATTACATAACTGAAGTCTAGTGTGTTTTTATGATTAAGCATTTCTCGTAATATATAGAGACTTTTTGGCATGATGGATTACAATGAGCGCTATATTTTAAGTAGAAGAACTTAAATGATGTGTGTTTTTGCCTAAAAACGTTTGTTACACACATAGTTTAAATTCTACGGCAGCCTTAGTGACATTCATTTTTGTCCAAACGCTGTCTTTATTGTTAGTTAAACGGTACAAGAGCCATAATCAAGTTTAAATGAAGAGGGTGCAATTTTAAACCAATTTACAGCTCTGTATTTGATTTCCCTTTTACTTAATGGCATGGAATTGACTTTGACAGCAACAACAGCTTCCAGTCTGCAGTTTACACACATTTGTTTGATATGCATATGGAAATAAATGGGTAAGAGGATCAGTAGTTTACTGGTGGATACTATCTAACCTGAGAGCTGATGGATGCTGAGGTGTTGGGTGATAATGTCAGGTTGCAGTGTCTGATAGGGTAAAGTGAGTGCTGTGATAGTGAGGAGTTAATTTTTGGTGCAATGTCCTTTCCTGTGGGAAAGTAGCAAACAATCATGGTGCTGTTTTGGGATCAAAGCACACACACACACACACACACACACACACACACTGATTGACAAGCTTTATCCTGCTTGCTGTGCCTGTCGTGCCAGGACAATAATGTTGGCTGTATGAAATATGAAGTGTCCACATGTGACAGTGGTTGTTTCCTGATGGAGGAAAAAGGATGAAGTCGAGGCTCAGCAGGTGCTTCCTGGAAAGAATGTGGGAGCAGGGAAAGATCATTCTTACACACGCTGGTGATGAGTTTATGGTGATGTTTATTTGTGTCCGTAGAACATCAAAAGTCTAGATCGTGTGAATTTTCCCTATGATTTCTAGTGCATATAATTGGATTTTACCTGTATGTCAATGAGTGATCTAACTACAACTCCAGAAAAGGCAAAGAGATGAATGAGAGGCAGGCATGCCATTATTACTCATCCTTACATGCTGCTCGTGACAAATTAACATTGCTCTACTACGTTTTATTGCTCCTCACTTATCCAATCAACATCACATCCAATAGTACCCTACCTCACTATTGATCTAAACACCAATCAGCTGATTATTCTTCTGACCCCGCTGGCTTGACCCGCTCAGCTGTTGACAAATTAACTCGTATCAAATTGCATTGAGACTAAACTCAGTGATCAGGATAATGTGCTTAGCCTTTTCCTCACTGTTACTATTCTTACTTACCCAAATGAAATACTGTTTGTTGTCAGTCTGGGCTTTTTCCAACCACACAAGAGTCACGAGTTAAGACTTGCAAATCAACTCAGTCTGTTTTTCATAAAAGAAAAAAAAAAGCACCAAGTGAACACTATTCTAGAGAAAATTGGACTCACCAGTGTTAGATTTATTGTTTGTTTTGGCCTGTTTTAGCATCTTTCAGCTCATTGTTTTGGTATAAACATGACTTAATGATTGCTTTGTGTCTGCTAGATGTGTAAACAGGCAACTGTTTGCTTAAATGTTTGCTGTGTTAACGTTAATATGTCAACATTGCACTCGCAGCTTGTTGTGTCGTCTCCGGTGACCAAAAAGATACATTTAATGCAGGTGAACGTCAAACATCTCAAACTATTTCTGTAGCCATTCAGAGCTACAATATACAGAATAATATACGATATAAGTGCAGCTTTATTAAAGGGCAGTACAGTAATACAGCTGTTTATACAGCAGGGCGATCGTGTAATAAAACATTTAATTGACATTTAAACTGAGCAGGATGACCACGCAATAAAAGTGTCTCTATTAAATGAACGTCTGTTTAATCCATGTGACTTTTGTTTACAAGCCTGGATTTATTGTTAGGCTGGTGAGCAAACTGATACATAAATAAAAATGCAACAAGTTTTTCTACAACGGCTCAGACCAGAAAAGTAAAAGCTGAAAGTTATGGTTTGAACTGTGCAACGATCTGTCCCCAAATCACTGATAATACAGTACATCACTGTTTTTAGTTTAAACTGTCACTGCCCAGATTACAATGAATGAGTGCACTGGAGTAGCAACCCCAATTCTGCCTATCTTCATTATCACCATCTGCTTGATCTTTGGCATGAGGCCTGGCGCACACCCGCACAAACACACACACACACACACACCCGCACACAACCCCAGATGAGACAAAGAAGGCATAATGAGTTACAATGCATGTGGGCACATATGGGCTGCGCTGCTGCGTGTGTGGACACAATAGAGATGATAATGAAATCTCGGATTACCCCTCATATATTTAGGGTACAGTTTACTGGAAGGGTATTGGGGGGGGGGCCTTGGGTAAGTGTGTCTGTTTGTTCGGGATGGTGGATACATGTGGATCCTGTAAAACTAAGACGTTGCACAGTAGAGCTGATATCATGCATTATTCAAACATGGTGGTTTAGATTAGTGACATGTGTATGAGTTTATTACCAAAATGCTAATGTTAGAAAATAAGCATTAAATATAGAAAAAAGTTACCATTTTCATTTTTATATCAATATGTCCTTTATGTTTGAGCTGCCAGTGAATTTACAAAAAGTGACCTCATTAAAAGTTTTTAAACTATGTACGCTATCTGTTGGTCATGCTGCAGGGTAGCAATTGCTGAACTAGTTGAACTTAACTTATCTCACAGTCATGTGGACCATTTCTTTCTGCGAACCAGTTCATGACAAAGCTTGTATGAATAAAGGTCAGATGTAGTCAGAGGATTTAGTACAGACCCCCCTAAACAACAGAAAGTCCTTGTTGTTAAGCTGTCAGTGTTTGAAGCTGTTGTCTCTTTTAAGTATCTTGTGGTCTTGTGTATAACCGTCAGTTCTTTCTTTGAAAGGATGCTATCAGATTATTCTTCCCAAACAAGACCATCATACAAGATAATTGAGATATGTGTATTCTTTCAGTACCATTATACAGCCTCACATGGGCTACTAAAAAAGGTATGTGTGTGTAGATTGATATCACAAATCAGTTTGTGGTAACAGATGTTGTCATTTCCTGTCAGCACAGCCCGTTTGAGGACTTCTCTGTTTTCCTTTGTTTCCATAGCTGTCAGTTAAATAAGACATCATTCACCCGTCGATTTTCTTTCAGCTCACTGAGGATCTAACAGGGAAGGGACCACAGGTTTCTCCCAGCATGGTCTTAGCACTGGTGAGGCCGATTAAGATGAAAGGTGCTCCAGTTTTTAAATCCCACCCTTCTCCCCACCACACACACACATACTCACTAACAAGGATTATTATCTGACAAACAAACAAGGCTAATTAGGTTGAGCAGGATGACCCCCTCAACCTTTCACGTCTCCTTGACCTGACCTTCTGTGAAGAGTTGGGAAGGGGCAGCGTGACTGTTTGGGCTACAGAGGCTTATCTCAACTGACCCTGATAAAGCCCGTCACACGGCAAAGCTGGGGCTGCATGTTTTGAGGTTGTAGATGTCAGTTTGGGAGGGGAAAAAAGGTCATTATTAGCAGAACTCTGTGAAGCAGCATAACATGATTATTTGTTACGACTGGATTTTAAATATCACACGTTACCAGTAAAGGAAAAGGGGGGTTCACATGATTAAGGAGGAGCCCAGCCATACTTCACAAACTGTATTTACACTGGCAAGTTTATAATAGTAGACTCCGATTATAAATTCCTGTCGGTTGTGGCAGTTGGATAGATGTCACATTTGAAATCAAACAGTTTCCGCAACCCTTAGTTCTCTCCCTTTATGTTCCAGTTCATTCATTGTTGGTAATGCACTTCTGTTCATTATGAGGTTTCATCAGTTTCAATCTTTCCAACAGCTGAGGAAACACCAACGGTCAAGTTTGCAGTGGTGTCAGGTATTTCAAACAGTGCCAGCCTACTGGGGGAAGGCGCTGCGACTGAAGCAATGATGTAATTGCAGTTAGCTGGCCTTTTGTGTGTATGTGTGTGTGTGTGTGTATGAGGTCAGCAGAAACGGCTCAGAGTGGGCATCTTGCCAGGCCCGATGCAGCTTAAAGGTTGCAGTGCCTCTGTTTTGGTTACTGCTGATTGACTCAGCCGACTGATTGCAAACATCATGTAGGAAGGGAATTCAAAAAGGAGGAAGACAACATTTAAAAACGGAAAATGATTCAAATGGTGACATCATGGAACTGTGTTTTAGAGACCTGGCTTGTTTTAGTTTGGCTGTAACTCAGTTGAGTATTTTTGTCACTCAAAGTCAGTAAGCAGCCTGAAGAAGACGTATTTTCCATATTTAGGTTACTGGGATATAGTAAACTCTTTAAGCCGAGGCCTTGGCATGATTCAAACACAGCAGATCCTATGAACTGTCACCAGACTACACGTCATACAACCCATTCATTCATATATTTTCCTTATTAATAGCTAAGCTAGAGGTGTGGCCAGACACTATAAAAAAGGACAGGCTATCCTCTCTTGTAGCTCCTTTTTAAACACTCCAGTCACTGTGCATTTTCTCTGCCTAAACATACAACTATTACTTATGTAGTTAGGTGCATTTTTCAAACTTTGAAATGTGGAAAACCTTCCATCAAGTTATTTTGGCCTCCTGTAAGTTGTAGACTCTGCAAGAAACCCTGAAGTTCAAAGTCCCATATACTTGAATAGTTTAGTCCCGTCTACTGAGAGACGTTGTTTAATTGAATTACTGGATAGAACAATTATTATTAAGTATTTTGCCTCAATACAAAGACAATGTAGTGGCCAACTAAGTTAGACATATTCACGAGACTATAAAGCTTTTAGCCGAGTTAGAGTTGCACAAAGACTCCAAGGAACGTGACAGCTTACATGCAGAGATGTTGTGCTGCAGCACCAATCACCTGATTGTGGCCTTAAAACCGACCTGGAGTCAGTTCCATCAGCTCCTTTGCTAGTCAAGAGTATGGAAAGCAGAGCAGGAAGCTAAGGGTCTCTGAAATCCCAGAGCTGAACTGGTGGCGTGTAGTGAGCTGTGGATTAGCATCAACAAATCAAAATGGGATTGGCAGGTGGCTCCCACTCATTCAAGCCTTTAAGATGGGCTTTATTTACAGTGTCTCACCTCCAAGAGAAGACCACTCCAACAGGGGCAAAAGGATGGAGGCCAAGAAATGTTTAATCCATCTTGAAAGAGGGGGGGGGGGGGGGGGGGGGTTAAGTCTTTTACCGTGGACAACCATGCAGAGCAACCTTGTACAGGCCCAGTAGGGACAGAATTGCTTTTGATTGTAAAGTTCCATTGAAGATGTGGGGTTCACTTCTTCAACAGACCGTTGACGTTATATTTACTTTTTTCATTCTCCTCCACTGAATGAATTTCCCTCTCGACACAGCGCAGCCGGGCCCCATCTGTAATGAAAGGGGGAGGCCGGGCTCTAAATGAAACGCTCCTCCGACAGGGTAATTAAGTCCAGACACAAAGGCTCAGCAGGAAGGAGTTTAATAGAGGAGGAGTTAGTATTCTCCGGGGGGAAGTTGGGTCCAGGAGAACCTTTTTGGACTGCAGGGAAGGGAAAGGGCTCTGGAGGTTCACTGGCCCGAAGCCACTTCACACCACGGGTATTTGGGACAGACACACAAAGATATTACTCATGCATTTCTGTTTGTTCAAGTTACCAAATTAAATTCCTAAAATAGGGCAAGCTTTTAAAAAAAATCAAAAACCTCTTTTATCAAACAGAATCCTAATTGAGAAGCATTTAGGCGTAACATATAAAGCAGTGTCTGGCCAGGGTGTGCTGGAAACACCATGGTTCTTACAACCTTCCGTTTGATTATGTCTACGGGCAAAATTATTTATATCTGTTAGAAATGACCACGACTGCAGGCCCGGCAAGACACTGTTTCTTCTTAAAGGCATTATGGTTTTGTTCTTATTTGTACATAATGTGTTGGAAACAGCTGAGTGTGGTAGAAGTAGATCTTGAGAGATAATTAATTGATCTTGTGAAATCTCTGCATGCCTGGCCTATCACTGTGGGAAGCAGGTGTGATCATCAGATTGCCGGTTTCGGAAATTTACAAAAAATGTTGGATGCAGCCCACAAACCCAACATAGAAAGGATGTGGAAGGGGCAGAAATTGGATGAAGAACTTTTGAGAAATCTGAAAAATAGGCCTCCAGGCTTAGAGCCACCTAGTGAGGTATACAACGAAGTCAAGCTGTCATCTTTGCCACATGCTCTAATGAAATGATAAAGTACTTCTAACCCATATTTACCGTTTTTATTCCCCTGACACACTTACAATACCATGTGGTGGAAAATCAAAAGAACATCAATGCCCACTCTATTTTTACATCATTGCATAATGCGTTTTCATCTCCTTTTTGCACTTACGCACGGGTGCTCGCATATACTGCCGGAGCGCCGCAGGCTGCATGCGTACGCCACGTGCTGTGTGTGTTGTGATGACGGAGCGTCGTGGAGGTAGATGCGCTCTGCTGTCTGGAATAGCGCTGATCCTCTTAACTGATTACCGGCTGCAACTAGAAAGAGGCGACCTGCGTGGGGAACATGCGGACAGATGTCTCACCCCCATCCCTCAGCAAAACACACACACATACACACAGTAACTATGTTTAGTTGCGGCTACAAGGAAGATCGGTTTAGATCCATTTCCTTTTAATAGACTACAAGTCTATTATACTGACCATTTGGACCCTGACAAAAGCAGTTCCACTGATTTATTCAGCACCCTTTTCCAGGCAGGAAGTAGATAAGTGTGGAGCACTATAAGAACAAAATACTCCTTAATACAGAAAACTAGGTGAACTAGATTTCAGTTTGGTAAATCCCTTTTAAATCAGGCAATTTATAAGTGTTCAGTTGAAGACGTATTGGAAAAAAATCTTCATGGGTGCAAGACAAAGCAACTGCCATCACCACATGAATGATCTCCTATCTGTTTATGGATGCTTGTGACATACCTACAAATCAGCTACCTCATCAGTTTTTAATTCATCCTTAAATGCAAGTGCACAACAGTAAGAATCTGAATTTTGACAGTTACCTGGAATCCCCATTGTCTGTAACTAATTCTGCATTGCTTTTACAAATGTAACATCTGGAAAGGCCATCTGAATGCTTACGGTGGTTTGAGTCCATTCAATCTGGACTCAAATAGTATCTTTCCTGAGGGGATAAGACCTGAAACAAAGCCTTTTATTTCACTCCTAACAAGAAATACAGGTTAGTCAACCCAAACCTGAATAGGGTCTTTTGTGTACCAGGTTTCTGTGCCTCATCTACTCGGCTAATCCCTGGCTTTTGGAAATATAGGAATAGGTTTTCTATGCTCCAGAACAAAACCTAATGTTCAACAATCTTTATGGAGAATTCTGGCACTTAGAAAGTGGTAAAGTCTCTCTATACTCAGTTATATGAACAGGGCTTTTGCACAAGTGCCCAATATCACATGTGAAACCAGCTCTTTTGCATTCATGAGCTCAACAAACAACAATGTAAAATGATCCACAAAGAGGCTCAACTGCATATTTGGCCTGAATGACATCTAAGAACATAATCTCAAAAAGCGCCAGGCCCTTTTGGATGTGAGATGTTGTTTGCTGACAGAAGTAAGACAGTGACAGAGGAAACGGGACAGCACAGAGGGATGCAAGAAGAAACCAAGCATTGTCGGGCTTTCTTTTTCCTCCCAGCGACCGTTGGGGAATGTGCGTGGTAGTGCTCGGTGCCCTGCCCTTTCCACTGGGCCACTCCCAAGTTCACCGCCACTATAAAACGTGTTTTGTCTTCGCCTCCCCTTTTTTGGCATCGATTCTCTCGCGCTCCACTGTGCTTGACATTTGACTGTGTGTGGGTGCCTTTGGTCCCTGTAGGTAGTCGTGCACTCAGGCTCTGTTGGGGCTGCAGATGCACACAACTGGAGTTGAGAGCCAAAGATGTGCCCTTTGTCCTCCGTTGTTGAGTGTGACCCCGCACGAACGCCCTCATGCTGAAAAGAAGCGAAGCCATTCTGGATTGTTCCTCTCTTCTGAAATCTGAAATGTCGTCGTTCCGTCACTGTTTTTGGCTTTTCCACTTCATAGCCTCAAGGACCTTTCCTAACAATGCTTTAAAAGACTCCACTGCCCCTTTTGAAATGCTTTCAGGCATTGACTAGATTCCTCAGATCAAGCTTTTCAGTGCTGGTCAATGACCTTTCTTGATCACTCAGTGATATTTCCATCATTCCTTTTACATTTTCAACAGCACAGGCAATCACTCAGAGCACATTGTGGTTTCATGTCATAATTTCAGTCATTTGATCTACTGTTCACTGTATCGTTTGCCAAAAATACTTCCTTGGTGGTTTCTTACCAAAAGGCTAATTAAGGAGGTTTACTGCTTTTTTGTTTGTCAGTATTCAGATTTTTAGTATTCAGATTATTTCCCCTAGGACATTTGGTGCAAAACTGTATTTAATGCAGTATCTTCTTCAAATGAGACAATAAAAAGGGCGGAGGAGTGGATCCACTGTAAATTCTGGAAGTCTTAATTACCTTGTTAAAGTGGTAAATCTCAGTCCAACAACTCAGAACAGATCTGGTTGCAACAGCTGCGGAAAACAAAACATCTTTGCAACATCATGCGTTCTCTTTTTTTTTTTTTTTTTTTCTTTCTCTAAGGCTGTATTGTTCTTACACTTATCCACTAGGACCAAAAGAGTCATTATTGTTGACACCTATAACTCAACAGCAAACCATTAAAAAAACACCAGAGCCAGAGGCTACGCTCTTATTATTTTCCTGCTTCCCACCGCAAACTTTCTGCTGAGTGCTGGTTTGGAAGGTTGGACAGGGTTTGTGGTGGGACTGGGGGGAGATGTGGGGGATGAAAAGGAAGTGGAGGTAACCCCCCCACCTCCCCTCCTCTTCCCAATCTCATTCCATCCCGTTGCAGCCTGGTTGGGGAGTTCCTGGTTTTGGTTGCTGGTTTAGAGATGAAAAGGAGGTGTGTACATGGTGGGGAGGGTGGCAGGCAAACAAAACAATGAAGGCTTTGTGAGAGGGTCCCGCCGTGACAGGATTGTTGGGGGGGAAGAGTAGGGGGTGGTGAGGGCTTAGCGAAGCGTAGCCACTTCATTAGTCAGGGCTCTCCTTTTGCACCTCCTCCTCCCTCCCTGTCATCCTCTCACTGCCTCTCCCTCCCCGCTCACTCGCGGAAACCACAGAGGCAGAAGCCGACCCGGCCAGACAAGCGCTGAGCGCAGCGCAAGGGTTTCTGGCGTTCTTAGCGGTGCTTACAATGTGCTTCTGATGCTGAGCAGAGTTGTGTGGTGCAGTTTCCTCGCTTGGTACCGTACAGTTTTTGTTCTGAGGTAAGTCGTCTTGTGTTGTCATCCCTCCTGACCCATCCCGTCCTTGGCTGCTGACTTGCATCCTCTCCCCTCTGAGCTGCAGTTTTGGTGTCGGATGACCGGACACAGCATTCTCAGGCAGGCCTTTGATGAACAGTTGAGGATGTGGTTTTAGTGTCTATGTCTATGGAGGCTTTTCTGCGTGAGAGAACAAGAGTTTTTCTCTTATCCTATTAATTTCATCACTCTGTGCATGATGAAATCGGTGGGAAACATATAAATACTGGACTATAGAAGTTTCACAAACCCATTTAAATGTCAAATTTTAGGATATGAGGGGATATTTGTGTGTCTGAATGTGAGTTAGAGGAGGATGGGGTGGGGGGGGGGGGTGGTGTTGGGGGATATTGCCTCAGCTGTGTTGACCAAATTATCAATGTTATTAGGATCTACGTGCTGGTGATTGCTTTTTTCCCCCCACCCACTGCCTCTCTTTGTCAAACACCCACACACACACACACCCTCTGGGACAGTTCAGCATCGGGGTAATCCTTTACATCCTGTGTGGGAAAGGGCAGAGAGGAGCACTGAGACTAACCCCGTCACTTCCTCGTGAGAAAGTCTGATCTAGTAAAACTCACTGTGTCTCCAGTAAAAACAACTGCGTCCTGGCTGATTTTTTTTTTTTTTTTTTTTTTTAACCCAGAGGGCCGTTAACAGCATCCTGAGTGCCTGTTTTATTCTGTTTAACGGTCTCTGCTATATATCACTGCTAGTGGCTTCACAGCTACATGGTATTCAACATTCAAAGCTGATTCACTAGAATGTCTTGCAGTATTTTAATTTATGTCTTGTAAACTTGATTACACACTAATTACACAGTGCATCTGAAGAATACTGTAATGGCTGATTTTTTTTCTTTTTCTTCAAATCATGCTTCAAATAAATCACAATGACAGTGAGAGAGAATAGTTAAAATAACAACATGCCTAAAATAAGTTTAAAAGACTGAATGGGTTTAATGAGATAATCAGTATGTCCTGAATGAAGCTTAAAAGTTTCGGTGTGGAACTAGTTAAGTTTAAAGTTTATTCACAGGGTTTTCTCATGTGTCTTCCCATTAGACAGAAGATCCAGTGTAGGCTGGATGATAAACTACATTTATTGAATCACTGATATCATGAATCTCTCACTGATCCTAATTTACTCTTGCAGCTTTTTAAAAACAACAAACTGTCTGAATTAAATACATTTCATTACTGAGGTAAATGTGACAGTTAACTAATGGGTTGGGGGGTGTTTGTACATGCATTATAATATAAAGCACATAGAGGTTACTTTTACTTAAATGTACTATATCAATGAAATATTGTTCCTTGCCTTTGTTTTACTCTACTGCCTGTCGATGCAGTTTCTTTTAAAGAAAAGACATTTTGGGAAATGTGCTAGGTGGCTTTCTCGTTGCAAATTTGGTGAGAAATTTGATACCACTGTCATGTCTGTGGGTTAAGTACTGAGTAGGACAGGGGGATCTAAGCTTATTTGAGCTAAGCTTAGGATAAAGACTGGAAACAGAGGGAATCTGGTAGCCTGGTACTGTTTAACCATCTTAGGAGAACCTCTAAAGCTTGATGGTTGATGTATCTTGTTTATTTACTCCATACACAAGTCCTTCAGCACTCCTCTGCAGTGTCTCCACTGGTTATGTGGTGAAAACAAGACTTCGGGAAATCACTGCTTCAGGCTGTTAAAATATTTACAGCTAATAAGTCTCTGTTTCCTGGCTCCATCTAATGCATAGCCATGAGAGTGGTATCACTTTGCTTAAGTACCTCTCGGGGAAAGAAGGGAAATGAGCATATTGGTAACTATTTCTTTAAAAGCGTGCTGCATAATCAGACATCTTGGACACCGCCTCTCTGAACTGCAACGTGATAGAAGTACAACTGACATTTTGATCTAATCTTCTTTTTTTCACCCATATCTCTGTTTTATCTCTCCACAGAATGAAGAAGTGAATAATCTGTGATCACAGTCATGGCTGTCCAGGCTGGCATCCAGGTAGGCTCATTAGCATCTAGTTGGCGGGGGTGGGGGGGGTGATCAGAGGGGACATTTTATTCATCCAACAACGACAAGGTTTGGTTGGAGATCAAGGAAGTAAAAAAGCATTCTCATGGTCAGTATTTGGTTTTCAGATATTGTTACCATGGTGTTTCTAGTTCAACCTGTTTAAATTTTGACTGGATTGGTTACTTTGTTTGGTTGCTATAAGGTTAAAAATTTAGCGGCTAACCTTTTCATCAATGCCATGGACATTTTGGACCCTAGGCACTATTTGTCAAAAGCAGCTACGTGTCTATACTAAGTCTAAAGCCTCTACATTGTCATGGGGCTGAGTCCTTGTTATAGAGGCCTGCTCAGGGCAGTCTGTGCCATTATTAGTGCCCAAGCAGTGAGTCACCACTATCTGTGGGCCAGAAGGGGGGAATAAAGCTCCCAGTTCCCAGCCAGAATTGCTTCAATTAATAAAGTACTGCAGACATCTGTCTCCCACTCCAACAACTGCGGCGAGCCCACCTGTGTTACAGCATGCCGTCTTGTTGTTGTTATGCATGTCTGACGTTCCACTGCTCGGACCCCGAGGAGTTTCTCCACACATTTTTTACAGGGAGTGGGTGGAATGTACAACACTTTTCCTTCCCCTCCCAGCAACTAAGTATCAGTCATCCGAAAATCCAAAACAAACGCATCATATTACAGATTTGACACATGACAACACCTCTTTAAGAAATGCCATTTGTTTAGACTTGTCATTGTGAAATTCTTATAATTTCTATTGATTTCTGTTTATTATTGTTTATATCTGTATAGATATGCTTCATTTCCTCTTTGAAGCACTTTGTGACATCTGAGCTCTCGAAAGGTGCTTTACAAGTTACTCACTTACTCTTTAAGAAAGGCTTTTCTCTGTTATCTGGCTTGGAAAGTCCGGGCCCTTCCCATCCGTCTTGGATCGTGGATATGCAAAGTATGTATCCCAGTGCTATGTGGATAACATGTGGCGGGATCTGATCTCAATGTGTTGACGAGGCTATGAAAAGCCTCCCCGAGTTGTTGATGAACTGCTGTTGGATGCTGTAGCTTCAGACGCATCAAATTCCTCCCAAGATCCTGTTTATTAGGTGTGTTCCAGGCGATCTTTATATTGGTTTATGTAGTTCAACGCCTCCATTGGCTGCCTTTGTTTCTCTAAAATGATTGTTTCTTTGTGTAAATTGTGAGTAAGTGAGTAGATATAAAGGTATAAGCCTTCAGTTGACAACTTCAGGGTCACTTTTATTTTTTATTTTTGGCTTAAATACGCTTTTAAGTGCATCTCATTGGTTAAGACAAACCTTTCAATACCAAAAAGCTGACGAAACCACTGCTGTGATTTAGTCATTCACAAAATGTAACTCTGAGCAAGAAGTGTCAGTCATCTTTTCAAGATGTGTCAGAACACTGATATCAGTCATCACAAAAATGCAAAAATGAAAAAGTAAACGGTGTAAAAGGGATTCAGAAAACAAACCAAAAAACCTATGTCCTATAACAGCAAAGCCATTATGTAAATGTCAATTTTGATACCTACATGAAAGGAAAACGTCATCTTAATAATAAGTGTTGTTTGAAGAAGTCCAAAGTGGATGATGATTTTGGTGTTGTCTGGATATTGATCCACATCAGACTGTAGTGACACTGCAGAGACTGTAACACTGCAGCTACTTTCAGAGCTCAGCTCAGAGTTTCACTGCCCATGTAGAGCAGTCACATTCAATAACTGGTCACACTCTGACTGCTTTGTTCAACCAAGCTGAAAATGTATTCACTCATGGAAGTATAAGCTGCATATGTGCACATCTATTAATGCAACAGTACAATACAGCAACCACTTTATAATATAATGTCTGCAGGTTTAAATCTCGTGTCTTAGATGGCTGAACAAATCTCAGAAATGTTTTGTGATGGCCACGTATCTTGTTAATATTTTCAAGAAATCCTGATGTGACTTGAATTTTTCTCGATTTATAATCCTTCACCTTAAGTTCAAATAGAAAGAAAAGGTTTTGGTGTTCAATCCAACAATTATGAGTCCTGTTTCACTATCTTTTAGCTCTGTTTGTGTATTTACTAACTCCTTTGGGAAAGCCTGGCCTTTTTAGCTGCTAAATGCTCCATGATGTTCACCAGCTGCTCGCTAACTTTGTTTAGCAGCAGTTTGTTGCTGTGTAGGTAGTGTACAGTGGGTTTATCGGAGCTTTTTCACTGGAACTAGCTTCCTGTTGTTGCTGGAAAGGAGTCTGATGAGACCAGATGGACTCAATCCAGAGCTATAGACTTGCGGTTGTTAAACCAAAACAAAGAGCTGAAAGATGCTGAAATGCTCTTCATACCTGAGGGGAACTTCAGAGTCAGGTGATAATTTGTAGTGGGTTCATCACTAAGAGCGACCCCAAGCTCATTACACATAGTAATTTTACTCATTGTTTATTTAAACATATTGAAAAGTGCAGCTTTAACTAAACTAAATTTAACTAAATAATTGTGACATGTATAGTTCAGTTTTGGTGATTCCTGTAGCTTTTGTATGTGTTTTTTCTTATTAGGTATAATCCATTGTGTGACATCTCATCTCTAAGATATGTTAGCTTTCCTAAAATTCCTTTTTTTAAATTAAAACCACGGCTACGTTTTTTCCCCCCAGTTTCACAAATATGGGAATGGGAAATCCCCAAGGGGCTATGTATATGAAAAGAGCGAAAATGACCTTGTTAGTTCAGTCTGGCCAAAACCAAACAGCTGAGTTATGCTATGATCCTAAAGGTCAAAGGACAACAGCTAGGTCATGGGAATTTCTTTAAAATTAGGATGGCTTAAGTAATTGCAAAGGAAATAATATTTCAACTGTTTTTGAGATGCAGAAGCTTAACATCTGACAAACTGAATTGTTCTTTTTTCTACAGGCTCTTACATTACATATACTTAACTCACTGATGTACAGCATGAAGAAAAGTTAATAATATGAGCAGATGATGCAGTCACGAGAAAAGCTTACATAATGAGAGAGGGGGGAAAAAACTAGTGAACATTACAGTCAAAAGAAAAGATCCTGACAAGAAACCCTGCCACTATGTTCCTTACTGTACATGTTTTGATCTACCCACCTAAAACACGCTCATTTATTTAAAAAAAGTATTCTCATTTATACTTAAATATCTTAAAAACTACATGAAATCCATGATCACATTTGGAATGAATGCTATTCTACTTGGCTACTTTTACAGGAATTTTGTACGCCTTTAGTATAAGTGGCTCTGTTTAAGAGCATCAGCTGAAGTCCTGGAGCGTAAATATGATGTAGAGGCACAAACTGTTTCAAATCTCTACAGTAGGCTGCATTTATTTGCAGGATTAGCAAACCACATTCCTGCACCTAATGGGGACAGAGGTGGTGCAAGGAGGAAAGATTAACTAAGAATATACTATTGGTAAACTAAAATCTGCATTACTAATAGTAGTCTGCTTTAAAACCTGAATACCCACTGTGGACCTCTATCCAGTCAGGTGATAGAGTACAATGTTGGATTATCCTTTCTGTTCAGTGGTCTTTTCTAATCTGCACAACATCTTTTATGTAACTTCTAAACATTACACTACGCTGCCTTATTTTCTAATTAGCTGGGTGTCGAGAAACACATATGTTGTTGCGAACCTGCAAGAGCGCCACGGGCAACCTGCCCTTCTGAACTGTTATGTAATGTGTGTGTGTGAGTGTGGGTCAGTCCGTTCATCTCTTTTGAAGTGAGGTAACCTTTTCAGTTGAGAACATCAAGTTGTTTTGCCACTTTCTCCTGCGTGTGTGTGTGTGTGTGTGTGTGTGTGTGTGTGTGTGTGTGTGTGTGTGTGTGTGTGTGTGTGTGTGTGTGTGTGTGTGTGTGTGTGTGTGTGTGTGTGTGTGTGTGTGTGTGTGTGTGTGTGTGTGTGTGTGTGTGTGTGTGTGTGTGCGTGTGTGTGTGTGTGTGTGTGTGTGTGTGTGTGTGTGTGTGTGTGTGTGTGTGTGAACTAATCTCACATCTTTCTTCCCATCCTCCACTTCTGGGGTCCAAGGTCACCCTACCGTGATTGAGTGTAAGGGGGGGGGGGGGGGGAGGAACCCAGCAATGACGTGCATTTTCACATTTATTCCAAACATTGTTTGCATGTCACTAATCCTAACACTGAACTAATTGAAGGGCCTCAGGGCTGTTGGATCCACTTGACAGTCAAATTACACAGTGAATGTCTTAGATTAGCAAAGTGAGTCACAGTTGTAAAGTTCAACATTAAAGGGCTTTACTGATTTTACACATTAATCTGTTTACTTGTCAGGAGTGCTAAGCAGCCTGTGGAAATAGTTGTATAATGTCTCCTGTGGTTTTGGCAGAGGAGGGGTCTAATAAAAGATGCTGTAGTTTGCATTATTGGAATTGAAGGAGCCAGCATTTTTGGAGCTTGACCTTTATTTGTGATTCAAAGTCAAGATATCTCTGCTTCTACTGCTTTAATTTTGACCATTCTTGTGAGTCACCCAATTTTCTGGAAGTACAATACTCAGTCACTGTGGTACCTGTTTAAAGTCACTTGTTTAAAGTTCAAATGCAAATTAGAGTGTGTTATCTTATTATTTCAAAGTAAAATGGAATATGTGGGTAGGGTATAATTACAAGAGGGATTGAAGTCAAATCCGTCAGATTTGATTGGCTCACTTAAAAAAGTGGGAGTGGTCTAACCAATTACAACCTGGTACAGAGCTGTAGAGGACTGCTAAGAGAGACGATGAGTTTCCAATTACTCAAGGCAATCTACACGTTTCCCTTTTGTTTGGAATAGGAAGTTCCCTCAGTAGGCTATCAGGTTTAGGTTTATGGGTTAAAGGCCACATTTTAAATAGTTCCAGTAAATTACATTAATTAACACACACCTAATAACTTAGCATTATAACATCTCCATGTTGGTACTAAATTTCCCCTAATGTAGTCCTAGTAAGTTAAGAACATTTGGCTACACAGTTCGACAGTGCCTCCTAGAAAGTTATTTTTACACTATAACCAGAATGACATATACAAAGTGTTCTAACTGGTGTTGTTCTGGCAGCTATGAGCATCAACAGAAGTACATTACTGTATCACGACTTCTCTGTCCATTGACCAGAGGGTTTCCTGTTTGTGGGCAGAGCGAACATGATGGATTCAAGGCCTCAACAAGACTCAGCCTTGTTTTAAGCACAATAACGCCTTCAGCACAGTGGACGTAGTGTCCCAGTATTGCTGAACGACATGTGATAAACGCAAAGATTAAAGGCTGTATCTTAAACAGATGTCAACAAACTGGATGGGAGGAATGGGGTCATCTACAAGTGTTACGTAATGTCTGGACAAGTTGTCATAGTGCACATCTGCTGCTGATTTCTACATGACGGCTTCGGTTGCCTGCGAACAGTTAATGAACTGCAATGTTACTCTAAGTACGAATTATATCCTTTTGTCTTGAATGTCGTCAAATGTCTTCTAAAAGTGCATCTAACTTAATCATTACATTAACGTACGTGGCTGTGAAACCAAGAAAACCGACTATACAGGATTCTTCAATATCAAAGACTTTGTGGATTGTCCATGTAAAAGCAGAGAGAAGTAGAGAGCTGAAGGATGAGAGTAATGGGAGAATGCTAGGGGTGGGTGTGACAGCAGGGATGGATATGAAGGGACATCAGTGTCAAGAGCCGGGATCAGCGACTCGCTTCAGGCGCTGTGAACTAGTGCTAGACACCCATTTAAGCAGTCATGTGCAACAGTGTCCAATTGTCCCTTTCTTTCCCTTTTGAGTTTGAAGCAAAGGAAAATGCAAGAGGTTTTTTTCAGTGCGCAATGAAACGTGTTAAAAGAGTGACAAGTGAGCATGTTGGGGTCAGGTGGTTCGGGAAAGGGATAAGGATGTGTGGTTTTGAAACACAGGAAAGCACCGTGGCTACCAGGCCAAGTTGGAACGCCGTAGCGGTGTCGGAGTGTGCTGTACATGCTGTGAGCTCCACTAGAGCATAGAAGCGGTTGTGGTGTGACGGCATTCTCGACGCTCCTGCTATGCATGGATGGGTCACAAACATTCCTCTTGATATTCTCATAGGCTGAATGGTAACTAGAGCAGCTCATATCATAATACTGTAATGTTGACTTTTAGAGACAGTGGGTTGTGGAATAACTGCTAACCTACATTCGGGACTGAAAGAGACCCATAATATATTGCTCCAGAAAAACATTTCACAGTATGATAACAGTTGCTAATAAGCACTAAACACAAAATTAAGCTAAGGCTGAGGGGAATATCATTGACCTGAGGATGAAAGGTTAATGGTAGGTAGTTATTACAGTTTATCTTGAGGAGGACATGCGTGTCTGTACCAAATTGCAAGGCAATCCGTCCAAAAATTGTCGAGACATTTCACTTTCCAATTTTAACCTTATGGTAGCACTAGAGGGAAAGTCAGGGCGCCACTAAAGTCATTAGGAGTCATTATCTGGGAACCATGAATGTCTCCAAATTATTGTGACAATTCAATTAATTAGATGTTGAGATATTTCACTGGATAAGTAAAACGCTTGACCTGCCAGCAGTGCTAGAGGAAGAGTCAGTGAGGTCGTATTATGCTCCCGCCACAAACTATTCCAGAGTTTGTTTAGGACCGGGCCGAGACCACCTCTCCCAAAGGGTTTTGTCCCAACCTGAGTGTGATTATGGTGTTTACGTCTGCCCGAATCATGCCAAGGGGGAAAACAAACCAGAGTTCAATTAGACTGGACTGAAAAGTGCAGTTGTGAAAACACCCTTAAAATATGTCAACTTCATGGTGGTGCTACAGGAAAAGTCGGGGGTCGCCAAAGTCATTAGGGTCCATCCTGCAGGCCCATGAATGAAATTTCATGGCAATTCGCCCAATAATTTTTGAGATATCTGACAAACATTGCATTCCCCATACTACTAAGTTTTTAAAGTTTAGAAATGTTTAAACTGAAAACCTTTTTAGTACTCCAAATGAAGCCATCCCATAAATCAAATGCACAATACTGCTTTAAGAAAGACAAGTGATTTCACTGTCCATTGTCTGCACTAAGGCAGTAAAGGTGTCAGTCTTATGAACGTTAAAGTTGATTTAGTGAAACCATGACTGATGAAGAGGTATCACTCTGATCAGTTTGGACAGACGTGTCAATAATCTGTTAGAACATTCTGCTAGGATTTCTGTTTGCTTCTAATCCTTTGAGTCATACAAGGAGATGATGTTGACGTCACTAATTGTATCATCTTCTTAGACTTTGGTGGTTGCTTACATTATTTCTGTCAAGAAATCTGTCAGCCAACTACCATCTACCTCTCTTCCCTGCTCTCATCTTCTCCTCCTTTCTCTTTTCCAGGTATGGCTTGGCGAGAAGTTCGACGCCCCCTTGCTGAGCCCCAGGAGCCCTCGCAGCCCATTGGCACAGAGGCACGGCCCCGGCCTCGCAGATGTCTTCCAGTACGACCAGTGGCTGGCAGTGCGACACGAAGCCACCCTCGTGCCCATGCAGGAGGATCTGGCCATCTGGCTCACCGGCATGCTGGGTAAATGTTGCATATCTCATTTAGTCATTTTGAGCCAGTTGGGTAATTACTGTTTCTTTGACAGTGATCAGTGCTTCTTTAATGTCTCTTTGAGGTGCAATGTAATTTGCTTCTATGTGGGTGTAAACCATTAGAGCGAGACAGTAGAACTGGATGTACTAGACAGTAAATGTGTTCAAACCTGTGCACGTTGGAATCAACACACTGCAGATGCATGCTAACAGTTTCTACCTCGAGGCTAGGAACATACCAAAGCACAATTGACACGGGTCTCCCATGTAATTGGATTTGAATGCTGCCATTTCTAACCGGGCCTCAGCAAGCCACAGAAACAGCAGAGGAACAAAATCCCTTTTTTTCCCTCTGTCTCCGCTATTATACTGACATCTATTGTCCCTCACCATACAATGGAGCAGTGAGGAAATTGAAACTGACTCTATTGTTGACTGTTGAAACCTCTGTTTTTAGAAGTGCTCATTCAGTTTTTTTTTCTCACGAGGAATGTGGGCAGGTACCACGCTCTCAACATGAGTTATTGGTACCGTGACCGCTGTGACCTGTATCCCACATTTTTAGACGTTTTAAGCTGTTTGACCGTTCGGATCGTCAATCCTGAGGGTGCAGGGTGCCGCAGGAACAGGTGGCACACATTGGATAAAGTTTCAAGCCTCTGGGCTCGTTTGTCGCTGTGTGGAAAATAAACTTTTGTGGAGCAATCTTTGTCACTTAGTGTAATGCGCATTGTGGATTTAGTTCCCAATGTGAATTCAGTTGGACTCAATGGCCTTTGTTGAGTATCCGAAGGCAGTGATTTACAATTAAGGGTCGTGGGAGTGCCACAAGTCGTTGAGGAGTCTATAGGGGATTTATCTGTTGAATCCTACAACAAAAGATATATTTCTATAGAAGGAAAAAACTCTGCTTACAAATAAAAAATGTTGTGTTTTTTATAGTTTTGCAGTGGAAACATGCTTGTTACCCACCAAAAGTCAAATTAAGGTAGACAAATGTCATCTCTATGAAGGGCCCCTGCATTAGCTTTGTGCTTAGTTCCATTGTGAGCATTTTTTAAACTCTCTTACTTTCATTTTTTACCCAGGAGAGGAGGTCAGAGCAGAGTTTTTCATGGAGGAGCTGAACAACGGTGTGAAGCTCTGCCAGCTTATTGGTGTGCTGCAGACAAAGATCGCCCAGAGCTGCCCCTCCGCACTCTGCAAGGTGAGTCAGACAGCAGAGATGAAAATAGCTTAGATGCCTGTCCAAAGGGCAGCTTTCATATTCACACGTTAGGATGTTTTGGGGGTGGCTCTGCAGGTCACAGTATAGAAAAATCGTAGGGTAAAGGTATTACATATTCCTCTCTCTCATTCTGGTTGGTTTTTCTACCTCATTGAAATCTCCTCAACATTTTATCCTCTTTTAATTGTGTTCTAGAGTAAACGCTTTTAAATCTTCTTACTTTACTACATGTCCACAATAAAGTCTGTGATGATGATGATGATGATTCATGGACACTTTATTTTTCCTGACAGCTGTTCCCCCTGAGGAAGGTAGCATGTAAGCGGGATGCCTCTCCAGGTTCCTTCTTTGCCCGCGACAACACTGCCAACTTCCTGGCCTGGTGTCGACACATCGGCGTGGAGGAGACCTACCTGTTTGAGTCAGAGGGCCTCGGTAAGAGCTGCAGCAGATTTGAACCAAAACTACAACTGTCTCACATCTGTTCTAAAGTAAACATCATTTCTGCCTTTGTTTTAAGTCCTATACCAACAATTATTTGTAAGGTTGAATCTTTTTTAAAGATTTTAGAGTTAAACTCTGAACATCTGAACTTTGGATTTTTTGGAAACAAGAACAGTTTAGTTTTGGTCAAATTTGACCTAGCGAACCTTTCTTGGTTATATAGTTATGAATCTGCTGTTACTGCAGGAACACACAGTCACTCATTAACATATCACTGTTGGTACTTTGGCAAAGTTTGATAGTTTTGTCACGATCTTACCTCTTGAATAACCCGAAAAAACATCCAAGTTATTGGGATGGTGACTCCTGCAAAGTTTAAGGAAGGTCAAATTCTACTTATCCAAGCAAGCAGAACCGAGCAGGATGTTTTTGACAAGGAATGTCATCTTCATCATGTGGTAAATCTTTTATTCCCGGAGATCGAAGTGCAAGAAAGCATCCCAAGTAACTGCAGTAGTACTCTTATACTAGCCAGGTCATGATTTTGAATTAGAACATTTTTAAAAATGGTATGATGAGATCTCCTGCAAGTACTTGGCCACTGTCAGCATATTGAATATCTGGAGTCTTTCCCATCTTGAGCTTTTATTTATTTATAGAGCACAGCCAAAAATCGGACTAAAGGGAGGTATAAACCAAGTAAAAATAGGACATCAGAGGTGCATGCTGCTTTGTGCAAAATCAAACTGATACTGAAGAACTTTATCACATTTGTACTTGGATGTAGATCTGAAAACACTGACTGAAACACTTATTTAGACATCTAATCTAGACATGTAATTAAAATAAGTAAGTACTAGGGCGTTTGTAGAGGTGGGGTGAGAATAAGGAAAGATGCAGGTTCTGACTGTTGCCAGTATTTTCAGTAACTCAGAGAATCCCGCACTTTGAGCTGATATTGAGGATGTTAATAGTGTAAAACAGACCGGACCTCGGCTTATAAGCTGCTAATAACTTCAAAGAGCTGATGAGCTGAATCTGATGTTTAAGCCTTCCTTCTTAATGGTTTAATAGGATCAGTTGTGGAGAGCAATCACTCTGAGTACTCTGTGTGGGGGATCACTTCATTACAAGTAATGGCTGGATTGGGGCGATTTAGAAAGAAAGCTGACAAAAGGAGTGCAGCACGCCCACTGTTTGGACTATAGGAGAGAGATTCTCTTGTTCTTTGATATCATTTTTGTTTTTTTTAATGACCTCGAGTGCCTTTTTAAAGTTTTACTCTTCAATCCAAACCCTTGTTCTCTCTTCTGCATGACTCGCCCAACATCTCCTCAGGGAATAATTAACTTTATATCATGTGCTCATAATGTCACATTTTCAATTGTGAATTTAGTTGTACATCATCCCTTCTTTCTTCCTTTCATCCTGCTCTTCCCACCGTACACTGTTTAAAGAGAGCCAAAAAGGCAGCTGCTTCTTCACATTATTTTACTTAAAAGTGAGGCTGTCAATGTTAATGCTTCTTCTGTTGTGTTTTGTGCCTCAGTGCTGCATAAGGAGCCCCGGCAGGTTTGTCTCTGTTTACTGGAGATTGGCCGCATCGTCTCCAAGTAAGTCTCCAAGAAGCAGCTTCTGCTTTCCACAACTGAGCAATGTTTCAACATTTCAGCGCCAAAGACGCACCTGTTAACAATGTGTGTTTGTCAGGTACGGTGTGGAACCTCCTGTGCTGGTGAAGCTGGAGAAGGAGATCGAACTGGAGGAGACTCTGCTGATGACGGAGGAGCCACCTCCGGCTGTCAAAACCTTCAGCGTGTGCTGCCAGCATGGTGGCCTATACCAGCCGGGGGTGAGTTCTAACTGACAGCTTGAACGTGTGAACAGGAAACAGGCCCCAGACAGGTTTTAAACAGGTAGAACATGAAACTTTGCACCTGGAAGCAAGAAGCGTGGCACGAGAATGGCTCCCCTCTTCTTTATACGCTTAAATTACTGCCCTCAAGCACTTGTCACTTACACAGGCGAGCCATGATTTTTGCCTCAGTCTAGATGACGTTGTTCTCTGCTGGACACACACGGACCAGCGATAAATTCATATGCGTGTCTCGTGTTCCACCCCATGCCCTCACCTCAAAGAAGTAAAGCAGCTGATCACGTTGGCATCACAGAAGTTGAACATGTGTGACCCAGTTGAAGCCGAGCCAAGATGGCGGCAGGCGGCTGCTCTTGCCGCTTCACTTGCGCCCCACAGGGTACATGACACATCACAGCTGATCACGTGATGTTCCCATGTCGTTCTGTGACTTGCTGCCACACGTGACCTTTAGGCTACAGATGTGTGCTGTCATACAAAAGTAGACAAGGCGACAAACTTTCTGTTCATGCACCAGCGTTAATACTCCATCTTTCGCTCAAAACATTATGAATCGTCTCTGATGGACAGAGTCAGTGTTGGGTGGGTTTATAACTCGGGTAAAACAAGATGCTAACACTGTCAGTTGGGGGTTTTATTCCCAGAGGACACAGATATGCTAAAAATAACTGCACTCACTGAAGTGGAAAGCGGTTTGGATAAAAGCATCTACCAACTAGTGTATTAATTCCCACATACATCAACCCTTTTACATTCAAGTAGCAGCAAATAAGCAGCTTGTCGCAAATACTGTCAATAAGAGTTATTTCAGTCTTGCGTGTCTTCATCTCCATCACCTTGTCAGTTGTGTCTCATATTGGAGATTTAAACAACAAAGCGTCTGACTGTATATGTGAGCAATAATGCAATTACACCCACTGAATCAGCCATCTGAGATGACTGAATTATCTTCTAAATATAAAATGTTATGTCACCCATATTGCTGTCAAAGAGTACTTATGGTCCTCTATTGTTCCATTCCCTCCATCTAGGAACACGGCATGGACGACCCACCCTGCAACTGCTCTAACAGAGTCTCCATTGAGTACCTGTCTGAGGGCCGCTACAGACTGGGAGACAAGACCATCTTTATTCGGGTGAGAGCTTTGATCAAACACTCACACACTCTGCAGTGGTGGCACGCTGAAGTGTTGGCTCACTTCACACAAGTAATCCAGATTAAGCTGCTCCATTCAGAAGTAGCAGAATGAGTGACAAAAATATTACATGTCTTGTAGAAATAAGTCCAAGCAAACGGAAGTTATCTCAGGCCAAGTAGAAGTACGACTAATCTGCATACATCGTACATCTGTGACGTGGAATAGATGAGCAGCAGTTCTCACCACATCACTACAGTCTGTGATTGGCCACATATAAGCTCGTTAGCTGGTAGCAGCGGATTGTGTTAGACGATTACATCATAATTACGCTGCTGTCCACAGTGCCGAGCCTCAGGACAGACGTTTATAGCTCTGCAACAGCTATTTTGAGGACTTCGAGGAATGTGTCTAGATGTCCAGAAAAAGATTTGCTAATTGTTTTAATTTTTGTCTAGAGGAGGAAACTGAATCACCAAATGATTTTATTTTTGAATCTGTTAGATGCTTCATGGTAAACATGTGATGGTGCGTGTCGGTGGCGGATGGGACACGCTGCGGGGCTTCCTGATGAAATATGACCCGCTGCGAGTGCTGCAGTTCACCACTCTGGAGCAGAAGATTCTGGCCTTTCAGAAAGGCCCCCCTGGCCTGGGAGGTCACCACAGCAATGCAGCTCCACCTCCTCCTCCTGACATGGACCCTCTTGCCGCTGTCAACAACCTCATCACCTCCTCTGCCTCTTCTTCCTCCTCCACCTCATCATCTTCCTCCTCTTCCGGCTCGGCCTGTAAGCCATTGCTGGCGGCAGCTGCCGGCCAGACATGTCGGTCCTACGCCGCCTCTCCAGCCTGCACGCCTACGTTGCCCAGGAAAGGTTCCGTCTCAGCACCCAAGAAGAACCTCCAGATGACACCTTCGTCCCCGAGGAAGCCCACCCAGCTGCCGCTGGCCATTACCACCAAAGGCTCCTCCTCTTTGCCTGCTACGCCTGTGGGAAGCTCCTCCAGACAGTCTCCAAGCCCAGGGTCTCAGGGTGTGCAGGTCCAGCGCAAAGCTCTAACACCATCAGCAGCTCCATCACCTGCCCCTACAAATCCGATTTCTGCCTCCAAGTTAAAGCTCAAACCGTCACCCCGCGGTGCTGCCTGTCAGCCCAGGAGCCCTGTCTGCCCTGAGCCTTCTTCCAAATGTCCCAAACCCTCCAGCCCCTGCAGCTCCCCAACTGTTGCCTCTGTGCCTCGCCCCGTCACTGCACCAGTACGGGCACCCACCTCTAAAGATGCCCGACCCCCAACAGGCGCCAACCAGCGCCCTCGCCTTGCACAGCGTCGTCCCGGTTCCCCAGCCTCACGCCTCCGTCTAGAATCAGCCAGACGGATTCGTACGGCAACACGGGCTACGGCAACGCCAACTCCAAGATCCGCAACGCCAACTCCACAAGTCCGGACACCCAACCCCAGCTCACGCACAGCCTCCCCAGCACTGCCAAAACCTGCCTGCCCCCTGCCTAAAAGCAAAGAAACCACAGCCAAAGCTAAGGGTTTGGCCCCTACCAAGGTGGCTCCAGCCCCTCCACGAGGCACCACAGTCCCCGGGCGGGTCCCCGGGGGCAACACAAGCCCTTCTGGCGCCAGCAAAGCCAATCAGAAGACACCAGCCATAGAACAGAGGCTGGGGCGGAAACAAGCAGCCACAGCTAACCCCACTAACGCCAAGTCGACTCTAAAACCTGAACCGACTGCTTCACGAGCCCTGGCCCCACAGAAAACCAGCCCCAATATCAAAGCTGTTAAGACCGGTCCCGGTGTCAGTAAGAAGATTCCACAATGGAAAAGCAAAAGTGAAGACCCCTACTTCGAAATGAACAGTAGAAGAAGACAGAGGACGTAACCGGGCGTTATCCAAGGTCTTTGCCAAAAACCAGCAGGCTGGTAGCACGCAGCTTCTTATCACAAACCAGCACTTGTTGGAGCTCAGACTCTTCAGATAGATGAATATTGTCACTAATCGTCATCAAGAAGCTTCTCACTTTTGACCTTCTTTTGTCTGCAAATGTATTTTTGTTTGTTGAATTTTGTATATTATTTAATCGTCTTTTTATTTTTTAATCCAAAAGGGTCAAAGATGTCATGTTTTGTATTTTGTTTTTTCTTTTTTTTTTGAGAGGTCAGCTCCATGTACTTACCTTATTAACACTAAAACTTGCACAATGTTTACATTCTCATCCTTGGTTACATGTACAGCCGTTACTGTGTAAAGTAATTAGTCAACCGTCACATTCGAACACTAACCTCAAAGCTTCTTTAGCTTTTAACAGCCATGATTTAGTAAAAAAAACGCACTTAGGCGAACATTTGCCGAAGTTTTGCAGGAAGATCAGTTTTTATTCAGGTGAGAAAGCAGCTTGTGTGCCCTGTTTTCTCCAACAGGTTACCAAAGTTGGATCATATTGGACGGTCAGTGAGACAACTGGAACACAAATCATGGTTTCTGATTGATTTTTTTCTCCAGTGAGAACGTCCTGTCCACTGGTGGATGGTCAAGATAGATGTTTTTCATGTCTGAATTTGTATAAATGATATCTAGGTGGAAGGTTTTTCCTCGATGGCGCTGGACAAAGCGTTATCAGGAACGATTCTTTCAGTCGTGTGCCTTCGTCAGAAATCTGTCTGAGCGGCATTAGAATGTATTCGTTGATCGGGGGTGTGTGTGTGGGTGGGGGGTTAATGGTTTTTACTGATGAAAATTGCACAGTATGTACGAGAACTCATGACTTTGGTTTGTCATAGAAAAGCCTGAGTCGTAGATGAACTACTGATCAAACGCCTCTTATCTTTTACCAGAAAACACTCAGGGCCCTCTAGTGGCCAAAATCAATTTAAAGCAGAATCTACTTGTTTTTATATGGTTTCTAATTTTTTTTTTGTGCGTGTTAAAATTCTAGTTTTATATGTGGTGTTTGTGTATGTGTTTAAGTGTGTGTGTGTATATATAGTGTGTAAATATACATATATATATATATATTATCAGTGAGGCTTTTTTTCTTGTTTGGCACTTTACAGAAACCTCTGTTTGTCACAATTTGAATGTTGATCCTGTTGATTGTGTCTCTTGTTCCAGCTACCTTTTTGTCATTTTAAATAATAAATGGACAAATGTTTTAAAAATAGACTTTGTTACATTGTCTGTCTTATTTAACAAGTTTTCCTGTGGAACACTGTTGCTCCAAATTTTGAGGATTTTGTTTTTCTTGCTAATGCCTCAAAACTTTAAGCTTCTTGTGAGTGAAAAAACAACACAATTAAAGCAACACAGGTGCCAAATATGCAGAAATCAATAACTGCCAGTGAAATACTGTTGCTTCTGTTTAACTGGGTGCAGCATGAGGACAAAAAACTCGAAGAAGGAAACGTGGTGATTTTTAAGTGGTTATAATAAAGCGCTGTATGCTAGCTGCCCCGCTAACAAAGTTACTGGCTAGCTGGAGAAGTATTTAAAGGTGCAGTTGGTAACTTTGAGGAGAGAAAGGCCTTAGCATCAAATTTGAAGAAGTACAACTTTCAGATCCCTGTGCCATTACTTTTTCTACGCTCCTGAAGCCGCTCTCGGAGATATGAGCTTGACGGAGCTAAGGGGGAGGGGGCTGTGTGCATGAGCAGTGATTGACAGCTGTCAGACACTCCATCAGACACCATCCTGGCTCTGATTGGTTTTATTTGTCCGGTCGCGGTGGATTCTGGCAATTTGCAGTAGGAGCAATAGGTGGGGCTAAATGAGCCTGTTTTTTTTTTTAACAGATTAGTAGTTTCATGTAATGCTGTCTTCACATAGTGACAGTCTTAGCAAATATGACAAAAAGTTACTTTTATAAGACTTACCAACTGCAGCTTTAACAGCTAAGGTAAGATATTTCCTCAGGAGAGGATATAGACCAAAACAAAGCTATAAGAAGAGCAAATTGGATTTACATTCATTATAATAAAATGATACAATTATTTTGTATATAAGTGTTTTGTTTAGAGCTTGTTTCTGCAACTCCAGAGTGGCAGAAAAGACACCAAAATGGACACACCTTTTTAGCCAATGTCATTCCAGATCAAAACTGCAAGTTTTATACTTATTTTTGCAATTTATGGTCAATAAACCTCATTTACTTGAAATTATATTCAATTTTTGAGTAAAAACATGTAGGGAAAGGCACATCAAAGGTTGTGATGAAATCGGGTTTACACACCTGTAGCTCTGAAGTTGTGCGTGTTTGTGTTACTTTATGGGGACCTTTTCAGGTGCAAACACCAACCTTGTCAGGACCAGTAGTGTTTATGGGGACCAAAGCCCAGCGCTAACGAGGCAAAACGTTGTTTCTGTGGTCCTGGTTAAGGTAAGAAGTAAGGTGTTAATTGGTTATTGTTAGGGTTTGGGTTAGGCTCTCCACAATGAATGGAAGCCAACGCACTGTCCTAACAAGGATAGCTGTGTAAACTTGTGTTGGTGTGTGTTCATCTGCTGGAAAGCACAATAGTGTGACCCATTGGCCCAGTGCACCATCTAGTGGTGGCTGCATCATATTTGACCCAGGGATACCACAGATGCAATACAT
Source organism: Scomber scombrus (assembly GCF_963691925.1). Classification (NCBI taxonomy): domain Eukaryota; kingdom Metazoa; phylum Chordata; class Actinopteri; order Scombriformes; family Scombridae; genus Scomber; species Scomber scombrus. The sequence goes on from NC_084991.1 coordinate 6,214,819, forward strand.
TTGAACACTCACAGTTTAATGAGGAGTGATAAGTGTAGTATGGGAGCATCCATGTTATTTTAAGGCAAATAGATGAAAGAAACTCATATTTCTGATACATTTGAAAATGGGTCACATCATTAACAACAGGAGGGTAAAAGTTTAAAATGTTAACCTCACTCACCAAATTCTCTTAACCTCCTTCCAAGAGATTCAAATACAGTTACAAAAACAGTTGCTAAAAGTTTTTTTTTCTTTTTTTCATTTTCCAATCTGAATTACACTATTTTTTCTCTTGTGTTTTGTAGTCATTGTATATTCTCACTTTGTTTTTTTTATGACTGCAAATAAACACTTTTCCATACTTTCCATTTCTGTTTGGTTCATGCACCACAGCAGAGATCCAGACAAGGAATGTCAGTTTAACTGGATTCAGCTGTTATTAACTGTGTAGATTAGTTTACTGAGGCCCAGAGCCAATTAGTTTACAGTCATACGGGACATAACTGGAAGCCAACATTCACTACACAGAACATATGACTGCAGGTCACAACCTGGCTCAAGGGAAAGACAAAATGTGGAGACATTTGACCACCTGCACCAAACAAATAGGGGGCAGTGTATAAGTCCCTTTTTGACTATAATTCTGGCCAAATCTTACATATTGCACCTTTAAAGTACAATACATTTATTTAAAAAGGCTAAATTGAGTATGAAGTCAGTTTCTCTGTAGCGTGTGGATATGTGAACATGTAAAAGTGTAAGTAAACACAAATCAATCAAAGTCCAAGCAAACCAAGTAACTGCTCACTCACCTGTTGCCTATGTGATTAATCACATCAACCCAGCTGTCAGCCATCAATCTCCAGATCCTAACAACCTCACCAAACAGGAAATTGGTCTCGTGGCCAATGACCCATCACAAGCTGTAGTGTTTTATGTCCTAACTCTTTGGTTTTACAGTAACACTTCTTTCTCTTTGCTTTGTAAAATGGTCTTTGTCTTTAATATCACTGATTATTTTATCTTCATTGAATGTTAACATATAAATTGAAATGTTTGCTTTTCATCAACATTTTTTTGCTGTGGAGCATCTTTGAGTAAGGTGCAGCATCAAAAGAAAGTATCTCTTTTACAATTGTAAATATCTGAGGAAAGAACAGGAGGCAAGCCTTCACCTGTAGGCATTTATTAAATATCAAAACATGTTAAATTACAAAGTATAGTTGACCAAATTTTTCAAATACTGTCTGCATATTGTTTTTGGTAAGAAGAAAAAAAGAAAAGAAAAAAAGACCAGAAATTTCATCTCAGTAGCTAAATAAAATTCTGACAGACATTTACAGGCTTAAAGACCAAATCCAAGGTTTCATCAGTCGTCTTGGTGCGTCGTGGTCTAAAAGCGTGAAACCCTGAGAGAAGTCATGGCACATGGGTGACAAGGATTAACAGATTTAGTTCAATCGATCAATCGGCACCAATAAGGCCACAGGGAAACACATTAAAATCCAGTGTGCAAATTACAAAAAGATTAAAGGTTAAAACATCGGTTTCTAAAGAGCAAACAGAGAGAAGGAGAAACACTTATTTTGTGTGAAGGCGAAATTGTTAAAATTGTGCAACCTTGTGTTCATTTACTTTGTCAGTTTTTGCCTTTTGGTTTGTGAACTGCATCTTCAGTTTACTGACCTCATGACCCCCTCATTACTGCTGGCTGAACCTCAAATGTAAAGGGGACAAATGCCACGTTTAGATTTAGCCTCAAACATAAAATCAATACCTAAAGTTTGTCTTCCAAATTTGAAAATCAAGTTTAAGACGTCTATGTCTATTAAATGTCTGTCCTGTCTGTGTAGTTTAAAACCAAACTACAAAAAAAGAATTTCTGAGTAGACATGTTTTGTTTTGGATGCCAGGTGGATTAAACCATGCTGGTATCATCACTCAAAGTGTCCGCAGATCAAATGTCTTGCTGTGGAAATTTGTAGTAGTTTATGATTCAGTGCAAACAGAAATGTGCAGAAGAGAGAGGCATTATGAAGCATCCACAGCTACATTTTAGTTATCATAAAACATTTGAAAGCAATCTGATGTCACCATTTGTGATTTTTTTTTTAGTCCCCTAACCCTTGACCACTTTCAGTGATTGTTAAAGATAACTTTAAGTGTTTAATACAAGTGGCATTAGTTGTCAGGAAGAAATGCTCCCAGTCTCTGTACAAAACTTTAAAAATTGAAATCCACTTGAAGAGTGTCAGTGATATAATCCCTCTGTCAGCACCAAACGTGAGTAACATTGCTCCTGATCACCAGAATCATGCTGCATTCCTTGTCTCTTGGCAGTCTGAAGCTGCACACGTCCAAACTGCGTGACAGTGATCGCTCCCGTTCTAGTTCACACTGAAGAGCCTTTAGACGAACATGGCGAGGGCATCCACGGTTTTACAGGAGCAGAGGTGTGTGTTCTCCTGCCGGCTCCTCTCGCCTGGTGAGCTGCCGCGCTCTGGCCAGGAGGCGGCTGGGCAGCGAGGGGAAGTGGTGGCTCGGGTCGAGGACGTTGGTCTTGCGGCGCTCCCGTTCCTGCAGCCACATGAGGTACGGGCTGGGCGGGAAGAACGGCCGCGAGCGCTCGCGGTACAGCTGCAGGACGATACCGCAGACGCCGAGCACCACCCACACCGTGATCATTACGTAGTCTGGGTGAGAGTAAAGAACACATGAAGACATTTTCAGAGAGTTTAATAATCTCAAGTGATATTTCAGCCTGTTTGCTTTCAGTTCAACATTTAAAGCTGATTTTTGTGCACTCACCGATGGTTTGGAACGGCACGTCTGTGAACACTGAGCTGAAGTTGTTGTTGAGGAAGCGTTTGAGGATGTTCAGGGTGATGTAGGACAGGCTGGTGTAGATGTAGGCATTGATAGCCAGAATCACAGCGTAAGCACCCACAACGCCGCATGTGGTGATGTTTCCCTGATATGGAAGAAACAGAAAACATCAGTAACTCTGATTACATGAAAAACACATTTATTTAAAACATCACTAAAAGCTGGAATACTGGAAAGTTAAATAATGAAACAATATCTTGAATTTGTTTTTATTTTGAGTTTTCTGTTCATACCTGCAACAAAAAGATCAGTTTTTGTGACTGTGTATTTGTCAGTTGTGTTGTGTTTCTTGTTTATTTTGCTTTCCTTTGCTAATCTCTGGGTTCAATGTGCTTACTTTATTTATTTTTGTCTGTTTGTCTTGTTCTGTCCAAGTTGGTCAAAAGTTACAGCGTGTGTGTGTCACAGCGTCATTCTTCATACGACCACTAAATGGTCCCAAAGTAAGGAACTACCTGTCTCTTACCTCTCTGGGCCAACGCACGAAAAAGAGCGGGACGACAATCATGATCGAGCAGAACGTCACCCAGAAAACAACCTCTGAATGCCGAAACACATCAAGGTCACCTGAAGAGGAACCACAATACACATAAATACATGTACTTATATATATATATATATATATATGTATACACCATTTCTTCTTCACTGTGTTTTCTACACGTGTTTTTTCATACCGAGAGGAGTGAACATAACAGTGGAGGCGATGAGGAAGCCGAGCATCAGTCCGACCACCACGACGCAGGCCATAACTGAGCCGAAACGCCACCAGCTCATCACCAGGAGGACCCCGCCCACCACGCCGATCACTGCCGACAAGGCCAGACGGACTGTAGAAAAGACGCATACGCACATGTTCACTGTCAGCAAAATCTACACACGAGATATTAAATGTTGTATCTCTTTTTGATGCTTTTAGGGGGCGCAACAGTTAGAAATCTAGTGGTTTGAGTCATGTGAAAGTGAAAAAACACTCACTGTTATAGTCCAGGTCTGTGGTCCTTGTGATCAGCACGAAGAAGAAAAACGCTGCAAAGCTGAACCCCATGCAGAACAACTCTGCAGGACATAGAGAGAAAGTGACAGAAGAGAAGAAAAAGAATGAAAAAGATAAAAAAGAAACAGGAGCAGGATTACAATACAACTCAAGAAGCAGCACACACACACACTCACACTCACACTCACACACACACACACACACACACACACACACACACACACACACACACACACACAGGCCTGATCGATCTTTGAAAACTATTAATAACTCTTCTGTAAATTCAGCAGCTGGAACAGGATGAAAAGCACATGCTCCAGCAGACATACTGTATCATATCTTCTAACTCCGTCACCACCGTCAGACTGATGAGAGACTGCAGAGCCAGATCACAGTCATGGGTTCAGTTTGGAACAAATACATTTGTGCATCACATGTGAGGGAGACCACATGAGAGGCAGAACACCACCAGAGCCAAAGAGCTTTGTGAAATGTATTATACACCTTATATACTGTGTGTGTATGTATACCTACTAATGGAAGCCAAATGTGTGTCCACTACACCACAGCTTTGCTTCTATTGGAGTCATTTTGTAGTTTCAATGAAGACTTAAAAACATGAACTCATACATTGTGTTGACTTGAAGGTGAACCTGATGTTTACATTCAGAAATAAGTTCTTCTAAAGCAGGACTAGGATGTGAGACTAAGGGCTGGATTCTTGGACTTCTTAGCTCATAAAAAGAAAGTCACACTCCAGCTGGACAAGAAAGTGTGGACATCATTAATAAAACACATCCACAAAGTCTAACAGGATAATGGAGTGGCTGAAATCACTGGTGCCGTACATGTATGTAAAATAAGAAAGAGTGTGTTAGCTTGAGTCACCCTGGGTTTAGTATCATGAGGGAAACTGAGCTCAAAGCTGAACACTACAAACAAGAATGGACACATAATGTTAATGATGTATATTGTCTTGCCGGCAGCTTGTCTAACAGGGATAATGGAGTGGCTGAAATCACTGGTGCGGTACAGAAGAAAGAATTCACACCGGTACAAGAAACTCAGAATTGTGAATCTGATGGTGTTAATAGGTGTTAATAATGTATGTTGTCTTGCTATTAGCTTTTTTATAGTTAGTTGATCAATTGTGTCTTTTAAATTTGACTGTTTTTATTTCCTGTTTCAGACGCTGAGGTTTAACTCTGTTTATGACAGTGGAAAAGAGATCTGAATAGGGAACACTGCTCTCAACTTTACACAGAGTGCAACGTGGGACTTGCTTAGTCAGTTTTGGGGTTGTTTAGTGGACTTGTGTGTTCATACTCTGGTATGTTGATACTCTGTCAGTGTGAACTTTTAATCTGCTTTCTGTTTGGGTTAAATGTGTTGGGCTGTTTTCAGTTCTGGTCATTAGAACCTTCTCCGTGTCAAACACAAAGTTCATAGCTGAGGGATTCCTGTGTTACCTTAGTACAAATGTTGTTTGTATCACCATAGCAACTTACGGCACATGGCTGTGTTGTTTCTGCAGTCATGCTTAATTTTATTTCCATCTAATTTATCCAGGCGCCCCTACTGTCAGTGGTGACTTTTACTTGTTTGTTATGTTTTGTGTAACTTTAAATGCTTCATGCAGTACAACACATGTATTCCTACATTTAGAAAAGGAATCTTGTAACTTGAAATTCACAAACATGTCTTATGTTAAGACAAATCACTATACACTCTATAGATGTGTCTAACCACTCACCACATTTGAAGAATCGGTGCCCAAAGAAGCAGACGAACAGGCCTGCCAGGCCAACGATGGTGAAGAAAACCTTTGTTGAAGGCTTTCCTGAAAATTAGGAAAAGATAAACATAAATCATTAACTATTAGCTAAAGGTCAAACCTTCTCTCATTGTGCACCTTCAATAAGCTGTAATGTGATTTCTGAATTAATAACACAGTGTTTTATTTACAACCTACCACAACTTCTCTTATTTTTAATATTGAAGCTGCTTTTGTTTGACAAGTCAAAACAAGTTTTCAAAGTGGAATAGTGAAGAGCCAGCCTAGAAGTTGTTTTTAATTTGCACAACCTTGTCAAAGGCAGCAACAACACATTAATAACAAACCAGTAAGAGGTTTGGGAGGCTCACCGAGTGTCTGACAGCTGTCAAGAGTGGAAGCAAAGCTGCAGGCGTACGTGTGGACGGGGATGTACGAGGCAGTGGTGTTTAACACCGGGTCTCTGACAATGATTGAGAAGATGACGCCCTGGCCGGGGATGGAGTTGAACACCGCCATGCTCTTCTCTGTTGATGTCAGCGTCATGACCTGAAGGGAGAGAGATGAAGAGTTTGAATAGAATCAAAAGGAATGTCAATGTTAATGTTTCATTTTATTAATATCTTGCTAGCTAAACATTAATCAGCACTTTCCTCATCACTCTACCCCCCACCAACAGATACAAATGCAGCACAATTTGAGTAAAACTGAATAAGGTAAATCATTGTGTTCATTTTTCTGCTGCCCACCCGTTTGCCGTTCTTCATCAGGCCCTGGATGTCTGCCATGGCCTGAATGCCACTGAACAGGTTGCGCTCAGATAGGTCGTTCTCAGGCAGGAAGTACTGGTACACGTCATACTGCAGCCGCCAGCGTGTGTTGCTTTCTGTCGACGTGTCGCAGGCTGGTGGAGTCTCACCCCTAAAACAGCATGCACAATTAGGACAATTCAACCCACTGCTTATTAAGTCTGAACTTTGCTTCAGTTTAACTAAAAAATAAATACATCTAAACTTGATTTAAATCTACTTATGTTTGAATGTCATTAAATTGGCACACCAAAATCAATGAGTAAGTGAGAAGAGGAAATGACTAAAACTGAAACTTCACTTCACATAGCACTTAAATAATACCATTCTCTGTAATTCAGTGGTTTATCAATGAGGTGTATGAACTACAACTGTGGTTAAAATGCTGACAGCCAGTGAATAACCTGTGGAAACAGTTGCATGCGCCCCTGCATGTGCTGTATCAGTGGGTCTCACAGCAAACTCAATCATGACATTTTAGTGGTGTGGTAACCTTTTTATCACAGACAGCCTTTACGCTGCACTAATCTGCACATAGTATAGCATACATAATAAATAATAATATTGACAAGTTTTAAGTTCCAGTCTTGCAGTGGATGCTGTGGAGGCTAAAAACTACCTGACTCTTGAAGATTTAAGGAGAAGTTCAATTCCTCCATTCTGGTGTTTACTTCTTTGTTGAGTGTTGAGTTGTTTGTGGTAAATAAGCAGCTTCAATAAAAGCCCCTTTGCTAAACCACTAGGAGCTGAAGCTTCAGTACTGTTACCATGGTTACCTATAGTTTAATATGGGGGCGCATTCATTTATAACAGCAAACAGATCCAGTTAAGCGAGTTAGACTCTCAAATGATTTGTTAAATAAAGAGAGGAGGGCTTCTACAGTTTGTTTTCATTCTCCCAGCTGACAGTAGTTCCTTTATTTCTACATTGCAAATGCTAAGCAGCTCTTTTAGCATATGGTGTGTTCATGAAAAGTGACAAAATGACAATGTAGTGAACCAGCATGTAGTACACCAGCTTATACTGGTAGGTAGGTGTGGTCATGCAGTGGACTCAACAGATAATAATAAATGACACCAGTCAGACACGTCAAACAAGTCCACTCTTAAACGCTTCAGCTGCGGCCGGAGACGGTTAACAAAGCCTCCAGTATTTATCCAAACGGACCGTTAGTAACGAGCTGAAAACAACATTTGCTGCATTATACGCTGTTTATGCTGTTTAGGATTTCCAAAAAAAGTGCACAAAAAGGCGCATCAGTGTCTGACAACTAGTAATTGAGTCAGTGGAGAATAAGTGGCATTCATGGGGCAGCGGGCTCTGTGACCACGTGGCTATAAAGAAACAATACATCTGTATATTTATTGTAAGCAAAACCACAACAGCCACTGGGATAAGGAACTGAAAATTAACAGCAAACATGCTGAAAACTACTCTTCCTCAAAAGCAGCAACCGCTCAAATAAACAAGTTGAGATAGTGTAGGCTGTGCTTACACAAGGCGCACGTAACAACATCAAGTGATTTAACAAGTGAATCAGGTCTGCTTTGTAACACATAACAGACATTCTTGAGAAAGTGGAATGAATACTATCGGCTAGAGCGGAGGAGGAGGAAGAGGAGGAGGAGCTGTGAGAGACAGAGGTCAGAAGATTGTTTCAAAGTAAACAAACATGTTAGGCGGTTGGACGACAGGTCCGTACAGATGTGACTTGTGCACAGGGTTTTTGCTGCCAAGAGCTGAGTAGGCTGAACAGGAAGTAGGGCAGACTGACTATGCCTGTCGGTGAAGTGTGTTACCTCTCGTATCCTAAGTTTGCCGGTGCAAAGCGGATGGTGGTCTCGTAGAGGTTGTAGTGGAGATAGACGTTCGGGTCGATTTCCAGGTTAAACTCTATGTTACAAGCTCCGGGCACCGGGTCTAAAACAGGGGGAGATGATGATGGATTTTATTAGACTTTGTATCACTTGAGGCTTAGTGACATCCTGCAGAGTCAGGATGACTTACTGTGTGATGACCACGCACAATCAAGACCAGTTGTCACTCGTGGCTCCTCAAGTCACACAATCACGACAAACTGACATTTGTGGGGAAAGAAGTCCCTTTTTTGAATTTTGCAGAAGCAGTTTTTCACAAGCAGTGATGTGCAACTTCCTCGTTTCACAGGTCTCATGCAAAACTGAGTTGAGAGGAAAAACTAATCGGTCAGAGTGGCAAAAGGAGGGTTTACCTGTGCTGGAGTACGGCAGGATGACCCCGGTGCCTGCCACTGTCTCACCGTCGGGAGAGAACAGGAACAAGGAGAGGGACGTCTGGCCCGGCTGGAGAGCTGACAGGAGGCCCGAGTCCACCGCTGTCAGAGAGAGACCTGTGCCAGGCATCTGATCCAAGCAGAAAAAAAACATTATGTAAACAGATGTAGAAACAATATGCAAAAGCAAATATACAGTATGATCAAAAACACCTCAAATAATCATCTAATAACCCTTTGCAATCCGGTACGTTTAGGAGTAAAACCTACTTAGATTACTAACCAATGAAAACAAGTTAAGAATGAAACAATAACCATAGGACTGTCACAATTATTACATCATTGACTTATCGTACAATAACTCTTATCATACGATACATGGACATGTCCTTGCTCTTTTTTTTACCTCAATATTGCCAAACTTCACATTAGCAGCTAAGAGGCTATTCATGTCACATTGGCTAAGCGAGTAATGTCCTCCATTCCTCACTGTGTACGTCCTGAGTGGAGACTGCAGAAGCGAGCAGCGCTGCTTATATGGAATTAAAGGTAAATAACTCTGTCCTGACCCATAATAGCAGTCAGTGTTTTTATGGAAGTGTAACGCCCACTCTCCAATCCCACCTCCTGCCCCCCCCTGTATTATTATGCTATTATATTATCATTATATCAGTGGTATGAAATGATTTTCAAATGACAATAATATTGTTTATCCCGATTATTTCCGAGAGAATATATCGTCCAATACAAGTAGTTATCATGACAGGTCTAAATAACCACACGTCCCTAAAAATGTAGATGATTGACTAAACTCTAAAATAAATAGTGTGCCAGGAAACAAACAAGTGATACAAAGTGTCATCAGTACCACACAGACTATGGATGAAACAATCTTTTCAAAGCAATGAATGACAGGAATATTTCCTGCTGTGAAAACATCACTACAGTCATTTCTTTGTTTAACAGATTACTGTTATTAACTTCCACGGCCCTCACTGATGATAAAGGAGTCACTGCGGTTTAATATCGACTAGGACAGTGACATTTTTTAAAATAGCTGAACTTGTGATGAAGCTAATGCAACCCTGCCCCTAGTCACCAAAAGGTCAACAGAAAATCATACGTGGACTCTCTGGAAAATAGCCCCCTTCACCTCTACAAAATGTCCTGAATAAGCAAATTCTATTAGTTACTGAATAACTCATGCAATGAAATTGAATTTATTTTGTCAGTGGCAGGGCAGCTGACAGGTTCAAACTAGTTCAGATGGATCTAGTTCAAAGAATAAAGTCTGGTGATCTCCTAGATTTGATTTATTGCCGACAAATCCAAAAACTAACAATTAATTGATGCTGGTATTGCCTAATCTGACTGTTGCACTGACACTGACATGTTTCTCATTAAGATGAACACACTGTCCTGTACTATACTCGCAAGTAACCAACTGTGTATTAATCCACATTTGAAAGTAGTCCATAACAAATCCAATATTTCCTCCTTTTTTTTTTTAACATTAGCTAAAAACTACAATGCACATTACACGCCTTAAACTCAGATTTTCATTGAGCACAGAAACTTTCCTCCTTCAGCAAAATCAGTCTAGTTTCAACAAGAACATTTTTTGACTGGAGGTGAACTTTAAATAACATTAATATGATATTAAACTAACAATAGATAAGTCCAAAACACATATTTACACAAATTGCATTAAATTCAGATCAGGCTTGATCAAAGTTCACTGATTCGACTGACGGTATTTGTGTGTTTTTAACACCTTCGAGAGTGTCACACAGCCCATCACATCCTGAACCGCTAAACTCCCGCTTCAAATGAACTAGTTAGCGAACAACAACAGGATGTGTGATGCTGAGTGGGAGAAACGATCAAGACCCAGGTCTCAACTGACAGCTGTAGATGTAAAAAGCATTTATCATGTGGGCTACAGCAAGACACTTTTGTCAGTAGGTTAACAGAGCCTCATTAAGAAATATAGCAGTGGCATTTTAGTATCACAACCAAACACTTAATTACATATGTTGATTTCCATTGATATATCTAATTACGTGAACACCCAATCTAACCTGAGCTTAAAACACACTGATTAATAGTTTGTTTGCTTTTTTCGCCACATAAAGGAAAGATTTGGGAGATGGGGGGTGGGGTGATTTACTGTCAAAGATGTCTGCTTGGTTTGGTATTTTAATATCTGCTTGTAAAAAAGCGCTTACAAGACGCTGGCTGCTTCCTGAACCCCCTCCAATACAAGAATGGATAAATATGGTAAATTATATTTATGTTATGGAAAGTATTACTTTCTCTCTCTGTCTCAAGAAAACTGTATCTAGGAAGTGATGGACTAAGTGAGTCAAATATGTAAAACACCTACGACCATATGTAAAGCTCTTGTTTTCCTGCCTCTGATTTTATTTTATATAGATTTGTTTTGGTACCCCATCTTTTCTTTTAAATATGTATTTTTATTTAATATTTTCATACCTCTCCTGGACTCACTCCTTTTATGGCTCTTATGCACACACTTAATCTCTCCCAAACGGTATAAAGTTAATAAATCATGAAAATGTATGGATAGCAGAAGAGATGATACTATCGGTTTGATGAATGTATGTATTACAATCTGCAATCCAAAAATAAATAATAATAAAAAAGAAAGAAAAAAGATCTCTGCTGGGTGTGAGCCATGGACATGGCTGTAAAAGGAAAATTTCATTCAAATTTTGAGATAACATTTAGAATTGGTATTGAAGTCAGATAACAAGCGCGATATGGTGATGCAGACGGTGAAGAGTAAGGAAGTCAGATAACAAACGCGATATGGTGATGCAGACAGTAAAGAGTAAGGTAGCATTAACCAGGAAACATCTTCAGATATTTTGCATATTTTCAGCGAGCAAAGCTGAATTCCTGTTGTGTGAGGAGCCTGGCAGTATCTGAGCTCTGTGCCAACATAATATGACTCTCAGCCCCGCTGCTTAAATACAATAACTCCTTTGTATGAAGCCAGTGTTGTTCAGACAGTGCTGGAGTGGGTAGCGATACTCCATTCGATCTGGTTTCTACTGAATTTATCTGATGCTCCACAGCGGCAGCGCAGCGTCGAACCATTTCAACCACGGCTGTGTAAAAGATTTACAGCGTTACACACATGTACACATGCTATTATTATATACTCATTAGTCAGCAACAGGAAACACACACAAAAGTGGGTCCACCTAGTTCGTAATACACCAACAGTTCTCACACATGCTGAAGTTGACTGATCTATATAAAAAGAAAGTGATGAGTACCCAGAGAAAATAAATAACATAAACATAAAAAGGAGATCTTGTGGTGTACCGCTTTGAGTGAACGAGAGTGAGACTAATAAAAAGGCAAAAAAGGAAATTAGTGACAGAGAGATAACAATATAAACTGAAGTGTGTGTGTTGACTCTTTATTAACCTTCCGCTTTATTAACCTTCCGCTTTTTTCTCTGAATTTCCTTTTGAGTTTTGGTAGTTTTGGTAGCTCATCTCCCGTTGTGTCGAGCTTTGACGTTCATTTGCGTCACGCTGACTCTTCTTTTCCCAGGGAGTGATGTTTTTCTGCTACTGAGATGTGTTTGTTTTCTGTTGAAAAAATCAAGCCGGGCTAAATTAAGCCATCGGTGCAGCCCAGACCCTCAACCGGCTGCTCCCTTGAGACTTCTGGGACTGACGCCAGGAGGTTTTCCCCCCTCGGGTGCTGCCCTGTCTGCTGCTCATGACCATTGGACTGTATGTCAGCTGACTGCAACTTCTTACTCAGAGAATCAGACAATCTCGCTTACAAAGCCTCATTCATTAATCGGAAGTAGATGTGACCGCCTGCTCGTACGCTACGAAGCATACCTACAATTTCATAGTTTGCTTTGCGTTTTTACTGCTTCACATGAGCGTGCTGCTAATAGAATCACTCAATTAAGGACGGTGGGAAAAACTAAAGAAAACAATTTGACTTGCTGATTTAGCAGAAAATAACACATCTTAAACTTTTACCATCTATGAACTTTCATCTTCTATTATAGACCTCACTAATGTCTGTACTGTGAAGTTGATGGAAGTAGTCAAACCAATATAAAGGAAAGATTCATGTGTTTTAGCATGATGTGGATTTGTGAGAGGCTAAAAAAGTATAGTAGTAAACTCAGTCCACGTGGATTTTCCCTTTAATGTAACAACCATCTTAGCTGTGTGACATCTTGGACTTGTGTTGGTGGAAAAACCGGCACAGTACGTGCCAAGCAGGTAGTTTTCGGATCTGAAAAGTGAAGCCAATGTGGAAGTGCCTTAAACCTGAATTCTCAATAATGGCCATCAGGAGGCAACTCCACTGGCTCCAAAAAGAAGTTTGATTTTATAGATTAACTAATTGATTGTTAATCCGTGCATCTTGTCTAAAGTCTCCCCAGATAAAAGGGGGAAATTTGTCTGCTAGTTTTTTGTCACAGAACAGAACACGAGCAGAAAAGTGTAGGTGTAATATTCACAATCCGTCCACATAGTGACCTACACACTGTCGCTGCAAGTTTACCGTCGTGAAATCATGTCTCAAACTGTTAAGGCAGGTCGGCACTTTCTCACCGTGGTGTAGGAGAGCGTTGCGTTGCGGTGCTGCGTGTGGAACTGCAAGGTGACGAAAGCGACATCCGAGGAGATCCTGGACACCACCACCTGCACCGTCTCATTCTGAGAGACGTTCACATTCTGGAAGGTTCCCGGCAGGAAAATGACCCGGTCTATGGCAGAGAGGGAAAAGACAGATTTATTCCCATGAATCACGTGATTGTGATTGTGATTGTACTGCAGTAGATTGAGTGTAGTGTGCTGTAAACTGTTCTGTTACAGCATCACCATATACCCTGAGCTGTATAGGCTCAGGCTATCTTAGATATATTAATTGCTGATTCTTTAAATTCAAAGCTTAGAAGCAAATAAGCTCATACATTTTTGAGCCAACAATATAATACCAAACAAGCTTCTGTAAGCATTTAGACAAGGGCTGGGTGATATTGACAAATCAAATATCACGATAATTTTGATCAAATACCTCAATATCGATATATATTGCGACAACATTGTGGGGATGACTATTGGTGCTTTCACAAAATATTTACACAATGAGATTTTTGATAAATAATCATCAGTAATGTGGATATAATGACTAAGTGAGTAAACGCAAATAATAGAAGAGCTAGAACAGTCTGATAAGTTGGGAAAAATTACATTGTTTTACTGTAATGCACCTTTAAAACCATGAAAAAACAACACTTACAGCATATCACAATATTACGACATCTAGTCTTGTATCACAATATCGATATAATAACGATATATTGTCCAGTCCTAGTTTAGACCGCGATGGGTGCTAAAAATCTGCTCTTTAAGGTGAGTTAACTATTTAATGCTAAAAAAACATTGAGATAGTCAAGTAGTTAATGGCGCCTTTCCACTACACAGTTCCAGCACGACTCGCCTCGGCTCGCCTCGACACGGTACGGTTCCAGAACAGACCTTTTCCATTACAAATAAAGTACCTACTCAACGTGGGCGGGGTCGTCATAGCACGACTCCGCGAAACTGCCGTGACTTCGTTTTATACGCGACACAAAACACATAAACAATGGAGGACATTGAGGCAGTGGTGTACTTGCTGTTGTATGAGGCTTTTTGTCACACACAAAGCAAGAAAATTGAGCCGTATGGCTGTAACTATGGTTGTAACGCTGCTGCCGGTATTTAAAAATGCCGGGTTTGATTCTTGTGTGGGACGGCTCGTGACGCTTCCAGCGACAACTACCAATCAGCGGCCAGCAGTGTGTCGACGTCACATTTTAGAACCTCACCAGAGCAGGTACTATAAAAAAGTATCAGGTACCAGGTACTTTCCCTAGTGGAAACGCAAAAAGAACCGAGGCGAGTCGAGGCGAGTCGTGCTGGAACGGTGTAGTGGAAAAGCGCCATAAGTTAGTTGGTTGATACTGACTCATATGTAACATTGCTAACAAATAAAATAAAGCTTTACATGTACAAGTATGAACTACTGCTTGAAATAACCTCACATTGAAGTCGGGTTTTACAGACAGTTTTCTGCATCTTTGCTCCAACAGAGACCGATGACAGTGAGTGGGACATTTTAGATAATGTAATAACTAAGTCACTAGCACACTGATGACATGGAAACATATAGTATGACTGGCACATGGAAAATTAAACTTTTAAGCAGTAAAAGTAGAGTAGACAAGTTATTTTTGAATGAATGTTGAATTTAATTAGAGGCAAAATTGAAGATGAACCTCACATTGACTCCCCTGTTATAACTTTAACTTTTAATGCTTCCTTCACATTACATTGCATGTCACACCACTACTCAGCGTTTAGACGTACGCAATATTAAGTTAAAGTGATTACGTTTGTTTTCCGTATCGGTTCACTTAAGTTACATCAAGGACGAACAATGGCTGATTGTATCGGACACAAGGCAATATACAGTCTACTGTAAATTCTCTGACATAACGGATAGCAGCTCTGCCTGCTGGTATGAAGCCAATGAGGACCAGGTCAGTAGCACATTGGTGAGGGGTATTGCATTAAAGCTGAATGAGGAAGTGTTCTGAGGGACCTCACTGACATAATGACATACCATCAGCATCAGTTTATTGGTTCACATGGGCTGCCCACACTGTAATATGCTGTTAAGCTGTCCATTTTGGATGTTTCTTATTGGCTGAAACATTTCTGTAATACATTGGTCACTCTTACACACTTTCAACCTATCTTCAACTTTAACCTGCTAGACTTTTGGACTGGCTGGTATCAAGCAAAGCGTATGTGCCTCTGATCATCTGCTTACGTCATGGCTGGGTTTTTTTTTCTTACTCATGATCTTTCTATTGGAATAAAACAGTAATAATTCATTAACTTCGGATATATAGGCTCTTAAATAAGCATCAAGTGTCAGCCGTATCTGAGCAGGATGTGTGGAGAAACACTTGACTCTCGATTTGTTGGGTGAAACTATCCGTGACCACTTCAATTGACCAAAGCAGCAATGATCTCTCAATCAGATCTGACAAATTAAAATAAAAATTAAAAAACTTCTATGGAAAGTATTTTGCAATAACTGCTTTCACAACAAACCATTTAATCCTTATGCTATCTGTATGTTACTCTTTAACTCAACTTATGGCCACGTGAACCTCACTGTTAATCTTTATTACTGATCACTCTCATTGATTTCATAGCCTCTAAAGTTTGAGGTTTTAACCCTGATAGCTTTTAAAGTTTATCAGCAACAAGCCGATTGTGACCTATAACCTTCCCTAAATACCCGGAACCTATTTGTTCACATGCAATTTCCTGTGACCAACTTGTAACTTTTAGTTTTTGTGTTTCAGTTTGTGTCCAATGATTACTTGACAAGTCAAATCTTACAAATATCTGCTATCCTGCATGGTTTTGTTGTATATTTTCTGGCATATCTTTGTCTCTTTAATAAAGAGGAAAAATGTCAAGAATGAGGACTAATGCTCTGTAGATTTGTGCTGTTTACGCGTGCTGCCTTATCCACGCTGAGTGTTTGCAGGTCAGACTCCGGCTCACGTCCGACCTGCCTCCTCGATTAGACATGTGAACAAGTGTGAAAATGTGGAGGATGGTGTGATGTAGAAACCACAAGTCATAGTTTCTTTTATTGTAAACAATATAAACTCATCTTGAAAATGTTTGAATGTCAATCGGTCAATGTCCTCTATTTAATTATTCATTTAACTGTTCAGTAATTGTTTTTCTTATTGTTATTCATTTATGATTATTTATAGATAGTTACCCTCTGTTTTGGGTGCATCTAAATGTCGCTGACACTAAATGAATTTGTCTGTGTCCCATGATGAGTCTAAATGCTATTTCAGAGAATTTTCTACCCTGATAAAACAGAAAATTCGGAGTGGAAACACTGAAAACTAGATCAAATTCAAAATAATTGAATCCTGGCAACACAAATAAATAAATGAATAAATGAGTGATGACTTGAGTCTAATGCTGCAGTCTGTGACTTTCTACATGCTGACATACTTTATCAGAGACATGGTGGAGCATCGAGTCTTATCAGTCATATATCAGCTTGCTGTTGATATCACAATTTGTTCACCAATCGGCGCAAACTCCACCAGCTTTCACTGTAGCACTTCCTTCCAACACCCAGCGTTTTTGCTTTGGTTTTCAGGTGTCAGACTGTGAACGGTGTAAGTTGAACTGTGAATTTTCCATTCAGATTTAAGCAGCTAAATCACTTCACACACAACTGTACATAAATGATCAATAATTGATGTAATGTAATAACACTGTAACACAGTCTAAAACAGAGGTCCACAAACTTTTTTAATTCAAAGACCCCTAAACTGACACAAATTGGACCCCCATTTGATAAGATATGGTGTAAGGGTCCCCAATAGGATTAGATTTTTAATTTGAGATGTTTTATTACAGAAAGTGTATGAAAACCACGACCAAAATAGTGTGTCATTGTGTTACTTATGGATGAAATTACACCAAAAAAAAGGGTTATTCCTCTTTTTGAACACACTGAAACCCACTCAATTACCACTAAAGGGGACCTACTTTAAGAACCACTGACCTTATAGATAGTGTAATTTAAGTCAGTACAGTGAAGATGTGGAGTTTAGACATACATATATAAACTTGGTTAATTAAACATTTGAAAGTCTGTGAGAAAGTAAATAATATTAAAGCAGCTGAAGCTACTCAACACTGATACAGTATAACATTACAGTAACGTATCTATCTCATAACTAAATTAGCACATATATAAAGCCATATTAACCTGTAACAAAGACTGAGCATGTTAAATAACGTTACTGTAGCTGAGAAGTGAAAGCACATCACTTAAATTGTAACTCACTTTCCACTTGAGCATGAACTCCACACAGCAGCAGCAGCAGCAGCAGCGGACAGCAAACCCAGCGAGACATTTTCCTCTTTACAGGACGACAAAATGTTTCAAACTGTCGGTCAGTGAAGTCATTGGTAGCCTCGCATTCTCCGGTGTTTGGGTAGTAAGACTCCCTGCAAACGCAAAAGCGACATGCTTGACTAAAACGGGAAGGTTTAGCGGGATAGATTTCTCCCTCTGCTGCTCGAACCGCACAACGAAGCTCCGGCGAGGATCTCGTAGTATATCGCGATAGTTCCCGCCCTCCATACGCAGGTTGTGTCGTTAAAGTTCACACTTTTTCATGTCAAGTCACGCGTCTAAATGAACATTGAAATAGGTTTTTCTTTCTGTTTCCTCCGTTTCCAATTGCCATTAGAAGATTACTTTATAATGCACTTACAATATATGTAATAGGGGAGAAAATCTACAGTTCTCCTTCTGTGCAAAATAGCATTACATTTTCTTACCTGAAATATGAAGCTTCAGCCATCCAAATGAGTCAAATCAAGTACAATCTTTTTAGTGCTACAGTCCCTCTTTTTGTTACTATATTTCCACCACAGCTCAACAGGGAAACAGAAGGAGGGAATTTGATGCTAAAAAGACTGTAAATGTATCAGATATCCACTTGGTATGACTAACCCAGACTGCTGAAGCCTCATTTAAGCTTCAGATTAACTTTTAAATTCATTTATGGCACAAAATGACTGTGGATTTTGCATCACTTATACTGAAAGTGCATTGAACAGGAGGACTAACTACAGCAAGGAAGACCTCTTTCAGTGTTCATATAGCAAAATGTGAAACTGTCCTTTAATATTTTTGGCACTTAATCACCTCATCTCAAGTTAACACCAATGAGCAACATTTTTAGAAGCGTCCTTTTTGCTTATGTCTGGTTTTATGTCCACTTATAGCCAGTGGGTAGACTGCTGTGTTTATTGTATTACTTACGTCAATAACTAGACTATTAAAATATAGCACACTAGTAACTTTGAGAGGTTATTGCCTCACCTTTAAGTCTTTAACGACGTGCTTCAACCTTAGCCACGCACTTGTGATTATGGCATGATGGTATAAGCACATCTAGAGTTAAGCTGATTTCTCAAGAACAGAATCTCTAACCACAATAATATACTTGTGCGGAATTTGGTATTACTATTTAAGCTCTTACTTTTCATCATAGTTGGTATTCAATTTATTCAGTCTCTCTGAAACACCTCTAATATGTTTGTGGATCTTGGAAATAGTGGCAGAATAGAAGCTCTACTCTCAGACCATAACCAATCACAACATAAAAAGGCATAATAACATGCATGGTTTTATGTGCACAAAAATATTCTAAAGCAGAAAAAGCTGCCATTCTTGATTGGTTACATATACAGAAATGTACATCAGACATTACAGTAAACATCATAAATCATTCTCACTATTCAACAGAAGAAGATGTTGGCTGTTAAAGCAGATCGTATGTGGGTGAATGTGTTTTCTGTTCCTGTTTTTAAGCTGCCAATGATTATGTTGCAATAACATAACGACTTGTGAAAGATAACCAGATAACCCAAACTCAACCCGAAACAAGGAAATCTGTGCTGTATCAAACATTAAAAAGTGAAATAAAATCCATATGAACCCAACAGAGACGATTTCATGTTTAAAGATTTATTTTAACTCAAGCCCTTTTTTTTTTATTTTTAACTCAATCACACTTTTAAAACCTTGCAGGCACCACAGGCTCATGCATGCTGGCAAAATTAGCAAACATAACAGAAGTACCAACAGAAAAAAACAAACAAACAAACAAACAAACAAACAAAAAAAACTGCTTGTATCTGAATCATGATGCATGATGCAGCTCTGGACCCTCATGTTATGCTGAAGATGCAGCAGGAGGAGGGGGGGGGGGGGGGTCAGATGATTGGAAGAGTCTGTGGGGGTGAGAGGTGAAGTGGTATGTGGAAAAAAAGACTGTACACACTGTACACAGTAGTGGCAGCGGTGTTGGGAGGAGAAGGGGGCCATCAGTTTGGGCTCTAACTCTTTCGTAAACTGACGTCGCCGCTGGTCATGAGCGGCGACAGCGACGTGCTCTCTGATGCGTCTTCACCCTTCAGAACGAGGAAAGCCTCACGACTGATTCCCAGCAGCTCTCGTAGTCCGTTGTTCTCCAGCTAAGACACACACACACAGAAATGTACAAATTAGCATTTTATTGATATGGCTGCAACTAATGGATATTTACAGTGCTGGTTAATCTGCAGATTACTGTCTCAATCCACTGATCAAGCATTTTGTTTATAAAATATCAGGAAGTGGTGAAAAATGACCATCTTCCCAAAGTGAAAGTTAACATTTTCAAATTCCTTTTTTTGGTCTGACTGACAGTTAAAAACTGAAATATATTCAGTTTACTAATGTGGTGACAAAGCCATACACTTTAGCTGCTACTGGCTATAATTGATTGGACTTGTACTCACAACATGAATGAAAGGTTACTCTGTCTTTCCAGTAGATGATCATGATGCATTTATTTTATTTTCAAAATGTCCTTGTTATGCATTGTCTGTACCTTTCATAAACGTTTTACATCAACTAAACATGAACACAGTCAAAAACAGTTTGCCTCTGATCATCAGGAACTGGCAGAGAACTGGCATGAATTTAAATAACTTGTGCCCAGCCGGGCCTTTACCATGTACCCCCTGGTGTTTGAGAGGAACATTACCATTTTACTCAAATCAAATACATGGCTCCAACACATACAATTGAGCAAATATTCACCTTTCAGAAGCTGTTGATGTTTTTTCTTTTGAAAAATGACTACTAAATGATTATTCGATTTAAAAATGTTGGCGACTAATTTATTTATTGAATAATTGTTTCAACTCTGTTCAAGACCCAAATATATTTAGTTTACTATCACAGAGAAGAAAGCAGAAAATATTTGTATTTAAAAAGCTGAAACCAGAGAATTTTGGCTTTTTGTCTTAAAAAGACTTAAAATGATTATTTCATCATCAAAATAGCTGGCAATTAACTTTCTGTCAATCAACTCATTGAATAATCTACACAACTCTAAATTAAAGACACATTTCATTCTCATATAGAGAAACTATTAAAAGGGGTACTCTAGAAAAGTAATATTACACTTGCATAATGTTAGGAGATAGTCCTTGTGAGAGAGATTAAATAAAAGAATAGTCAGGAATGATCTCAAACCCCTACAACACTAAATCCTACATTTCTCATACTGCAACTAAATAGTATGTTTGGTTAAACTCTCAGTGCCTGCAAATCTTTCAAGTTCAGACCTCCAGTTTGTGATGCAGTCTTTCTGTTGATGCACTAGAGCCACTAAAGACATGATCCTATTGTTGTAACCAGCTGATTCATCACATGCATGCACAGACAAGAGGTCATACCACCATTAGCATTATAGTGCCCCCACTTGGGTACCTACTTTCTGTGGTGTATGTGTACTACAGGTTTGGGGTTGTGCCTGACACATAACATGCACAGTGAGGTTAAACCTGTGTGAAGATGTTCTGGGGTAAACTGGATGAGGCTTATTTCTATTAATCAAGACCTGTGATGAGTGTGTGTCCGTTGGGAAAAGGGAGGTTCTGTTTGCTTATGGCTTCAGAGACCAAAGTGCTGACTTACAGACTGTGTACACACGGAGAAATACTTGAGTTTTTGCTTGTTAATACTCCACTAATTACCACCACTGATGAACGCATTCTTTGTTTTTTATCATATGTTTATTAATATTATATGGGGTTTTTATTTTCCATCTTATGTACATTGATGTTTTTACGTCTTTTTAATGTGAAGCACTTGGTGGATGTTATTGCTTTTGATGTAAAACGCTTTGAACTGCATTGTTTTGTATGAAAGCAGCTATATAAATTCAGTTATCATGATTATTATAAGGGTCTTGTATATTTGTGATTGTTAGAAGTAAATGTGTAATAGGATAGGGTTTCTTACCTCTAGTTGTTTGATTCTCTCTTCATCTTCGCATACACGCCCCTCATCCACCTCTATTGCCTTCCTCATTACAGAGGCCATTTCATTGATCTTGTCTATATGTGCCTGCATTTCCTATAAAAAAGAAAGGGAAAACAAATGTATGTATGAATACAAAACATTGGAAGAACACGGTTCATCGAAATATCTGTGATTCTACCACTGAAAGGCCTCACTGACCGTAGTGTGCTGCTCCTTCAGCTGGGTCACGATGGTCGGGTCGTCCCTCTTGCTGGCCATGAGAAGCCTGAACACCTGCTCCCTGTATTTGGTCATGATGAGCTCTAATGCAGACTGGTGTTCTTCCAACGACGACCGTAGCTCTGCAAAAACAGTTAAGACAGGCTTGGTTTGTGTCTGTTTGTATCAACTCAAAAAAACAGCTTGACGGATTTAAAAAATCCCGATTTTCTATGACATGTTTCTGACCACAGATCAGCCCAATCATTCAACAACAGGATTAACAATTACAGATTAAGCGCTTACCTTTGTTTTCCTGCTGGAGGTCTCTGATCTGACGGTTCTCCTGTTGGATTCCCAAGACCAGACTGGAGCGAGGCCTATGTCGTGCAACCTGGTTCAATGAGTCAATCTCCTCTTGGTACTGTCGAAAAAGAGACAACCAGACCTTCCAATGAACAACTAAAAGGGTTCAATCTACAATGTTAGTCACTCCACTCTAGTTCCTTTAAAACAGGTGTCTCTCCTTCATCAGTTTGGTCTCAATACCAGATTCCTCGACATGAAATCACCTGAAAAATAATTTATATATTTCTACAAATCGCAACCAACATCATGCAACACCCTACCTGCTTCATGGCATCCACTCGCTTGTTGAGGGATGTCGTCTGTTCGATTAAAATCTCGGCAGCGTTGTCATGGTTCCGAAGCCTTTCCACTAATGATTTGGCGTCTGCCAGGACTTTCTCCAAGGTACAATTCATGCCTGAGAAAATACAAGTAATCATTAGGAACTATGACACTGAATGACAACAGCATTTTAGTTTTGATGTTGGAACCGTTAATATATATGAGGTGAACACTGGCCATCAGTCGCTTTATAACTAGGGCTCAGCATTATATCGATATCGTTATATGAGATTAGATATGGTCTTAGATTTTGGACTTTACCCACTTTTACACCCCTTATATCCACATTAAAAGAGCTATTTTAAGTTTCCGATCATAGTCTGAACTAGAACTGGGCACAATATCGATATTATATCGATATCGTAATATCGTGATTTGGTATAAGTCTTGTTTTTTCCTGGTTTTAAAGGCTGCATTACAGTGAAGTGATGATGTTTTCCAAACTTATCAAACTGTTCTAGCTCTTCTATTATTTATCTTTACCCACTTAGTCATTATGTCCACATTACTGATTATTATTCATCAGACATCGCATTGTGTGAATATTTTGTGAAAGCACCAATAGTCATCCCTACAATATTATTGCAATATCGATATTGAGGTATTTGGTCAAAGAAATCATGATATTTGAGTTTGTCCATATTGCCCAGCCTTATTTATAACTTAATAATACTTCCATTTACAGATGTTAGACACTATGGTGTAATAAATATTACGTTGGCAATAAACAAATTAATTGGGTGCCTCATGACTGATTAATTAAACATTAGATTTTACTAAATAGCATCTTCGCTTTGACTCTCAATGCCAATAATCTCTTAACCTCTCATCTCCACTTTGTCAACTAATAGTTTTTATCTATTGTGTAAATATCTTGTTAAAGAAAGAATACACTGGATATGGATATCAAACATTGTGATACTCAGTTTTGTCAGTTATGTATTGGCATTTACAAATCACCTGGACTTTGCCTTTTAAATAAGCTTTTATCTAAAAGACAATAAATTGTGCTAGATAACGTCTCATCAAACCTGAAGTTTGACGACCTTGTGACAAGTAACGAGTGTCACCATGAAGAACGACCACTCAATAATCTCTTTAGTGGATTTAACAGCTCCTTTAGTGCGTGGCTGCTCAACAGAACAACAGAGATTGTCTTTTATTCCATCCTGCCTGCGACCTTTATGATTATTTATTACTGCTGGCTGTTATGTCCTCTATACTCTATATTTGCTCTGTGGAGCTTTTAATGACTTGTATTTTTGTCTATCTATCTATCTATCTATCTATCTATCTATCTATCTATCTATCTATCTACTGGCTGGGTATTGTTAAAAAAATTACGATATCAGTACCAATCCAAGAACACTTAAAGTGATACCGATACTAACTAGTAGTAACTAGTACTTCATTTAATGCCCATCACGTGAATTGAAGCATTAAATTGATAAAATGCCATCACTCCTCCACATCTAAATGATTTGATTTTTACACAAATGCATTTTGAAAGTCTTCAAATTATTAATATGTATTCATTAAAGAACACTAACGTTGATTGGCTGTGAGCAAGTCCATGCAAATAGTCATATTTTCTAGCTCTGGGTCCAAAAAGGATCAATTGTAGGTATCGTTTGACGGGAGATGTTTCGATACTAGTAGGTATCAATTTATTTCGGTCATTGATACCCAACCCTAATCGATATACTGCATCAGTCAAAACTCTATACACAGGTTGAGGCCCCCATACCTGCACATCTCTAGATGGTGTCCATATAGAGTCACTATAGTAAATAAAATGCTCTGAACAAAAACTAAAGCAACCAAAATTGACAACCCCCCCCCCCCCCCGGTCAATCCTTGGATGACAGGTGCGGTGTCAGCTATTTCAGCAATACCTTGTTGCATAGTATATATATTTAGTTCCCAGTACACCACATGTGTGTTTAGTTATAGTAACGTTAAAGGGAACAGCATACTCACTGTATCTGACTCAGTTAATTGACCAGGAATAACAATAATTAACATTGGACTGTATGCTAACCTGTTAGCTGACTAACTAATCACACTAAAGCTGTCATGCAAATCCATTTTTTGCCTCGCTTGTTTATTTAGCGACTCAAAATAACGTTATGAAGGTAAAGAAAGAAAGAAAAGGTTGTACCTGGAGTATTCAAAGTGCACGACATTGGAAAAATGACGATATAGTCCGTTACTTCCTGTTGATGTTTAGTAGCTAACATAAGCTACAGGCTAAGTCCCCATCAATGAGCGACTCTGGTGCGGTCCTCTTCCTTATTACAAAGTCAAAAAGATATATGTAGACATGGTGAGATGTGAAGACTTTCCTCTTTGCTGTAAAGTCAG
This sequence comes from Scomber scombrus, assembly GCF_963691925.1. Lineage (NCBI taxonomy): Eukaryota > Metazoa > Chordata > Actinopteri > Scombriformes > Scombridae > Scomber > Scomber scombrus. The sequence goes on from NC_084991.1 coordinate 6,239,770, forward strand.
TCTAAAGTTGATTAACAGGCTACAGCTAACCTAAGCGCTAATGTGACGTCCAAAGCTCCCCCCAAATATCGCGAAACTTTAGGCTGCCGGAGTATTCTCACGATAAAGAGTGAGATTTGGTCAAATCACAGAAGACATGGCGGACAGGCTAACGCAGCTCCAAGACGCTGTCAATTCGGTAAAAATGAGGAGTTTATAGATAAAAATGTAATAGCCAGACTCTTTAAAAGTTACAAATGTACCTCTTGTGTAGTTTAAAGGTGGTTGCTATGGAGAGGGGGTAGCTCTATTAATACAGTAACTTGTTAACACTGCCACCTCTCTGTCGTGTTAACGGCCTGTATCGTGAGCCATGTTCACTTTCAGATTAATGAATGTACATAGAAACATTTTCCACCGTGTTTCAGGGTTAAAATGTAGGAAACATCAGAGTTAATTGTGACAGTATAGCAAGCAGTGGCTGGTTGGTGCTTCCATTTGAATGTCCTCCCCTCGCTCACATCAAAGTGTAAATTAATGCTATATATTGTTTTGTTGTGTCCAGCTTGCGGATCAGTTTTGTAACGCCATCGGAGTCCTGCAGCAGTGTGCTCCTCCTGCCTCCTTCAATAACATCCAGACGGCTATCAACAAGGATCAGCCTGCAAACCCAACAGAAGGTACTTTATTTGTTCCTATTCAGAAAGCTTCTCTTCTTTTTTACTCTTGACATGACTAAGTCATTCTTAGTCAGTAAAGTCCATGAAAATGTTTGATTTATTTGGTTTGTTCTGTTTTGTCAATAGCAGTTTACGCTGTCTTGTCAGTAATATTTCATACCAGGTCAATAACACAACTCACAAATATGCCTAACACAATCTGTACAGCAATACAACACCCTGTGTCCTTAGATCCCCCATTAAAATATGGAAAACACTACCTAAAACCTTTTAATGGCTGAAAAAATGGAAGAAACTTCAGTTAGAGCAACAAGACATGCAATAGATGTTGTGTAAATAGAATGTATTATTATTATTATTATTATTATTATTATTACTGAATAGAAACACAAGGTTATGGGATGACACATTTAATATAAGAATGTGATCAAGACTTCCTATTCCTATTTATGTATCTTGTCTCTTTATGTTACATACTGTGTATTTTCTCTAATTAATAGTACTACATTAATCATGTACCAGTGTACTGAGATCATCCACAGGGTACTGTATCTTCAGATTTGACCAAAACAGTGAAAGCCTCTGCAACAGTTTATTTAAAACATGTGCCTTTAGTCTATAAAGGCTGTTTGTGTACCACTGATGAAATGACAGCTCACACATGAAAAGAATGATCACAATAAGTTTCAAACAGTGAAGTCAATAGATTTTTGTAATTGAAAAAGATAAAGTTGTACTGATGTACTGTTCAATCACTTCTTGATATCTGGTAAATAGCAGTCCTCTGAATTGCTTCCCCCTTCTTGGGTTTTTATTTAACAATTCAATACTACTATAGTAAGAAGTGAAATGAAATGGCAATTTATTTCTACTTATCAGGTTATAATACCTTAACTTAAATTATTGGAGTCAGTTTTGTGCATCCCTTTCCTTCATTTTACATATATTTATTTCTTATTAACTGTTCACTGCATTTTCCCTTAAATTCCCTTTTTATAAGTCTTGATCTTCCCAATTAAAATATTCATACCTAACCATATCTATCAGTCTATCTAGGACTGTAATATAGTATTAATTATATACAATATTTGACAGTGGCTGGTTATTTTCTGTACATGTTAAGTGTGAGTCTAGTAGATACTGTATATTATATATTTTATTGTTATGAAAAGGTACTCTATTGGAATTGCTAAGATGACTGCTGAAAATAACACACACACTGTACACTGATTCTATATACAGATATGTACCTTTTTCCTTCACAACATTTCCCACCTCCCCTTAATTCTTCATCAAGAAGAGGTACCTGTGAGGTCTCTATAAACAAGTAGTCCAACTTGACTTTGTCACAAACCTTCCTTATTATTACTCACATATGAACACTTGTACGTCCATCTACTGCCATCCAAGTGTAGGCAGCGGGTGTTAAAAAGTGGGGAAACTAGCATCTCACTCATTTATAAGGTAGCAGATCTGTAAAATATGGGGCATCTAATGCTGGTGATATAATGAAATTCACTATTATCTATGTGTCAAGAGAAGAAGCTGCAACTTGAAATTCAGTCTCCTTCAATCCAGTTTGGGCTGTGATAATAAGATAGTAACCAATAACAGCAATACAAACACAGAAGATGTATGAACTAAACCAGTAAAGAAAATACATGTAATTGCACCTCTGGTATTCCTGTTTTTCCACACCTTTTATCTCAAACACCCATCTATCTTCCAGTATTTTATTCCCCTTAATATCATCATTGTTATCTGTTAGTCTTAACATGATTATTATGTTAAGACTGACCAAAGTTTTAAGACGCCTAACACAAACCACAACATCCACACTTGCCATTTCCTATCAACTACTTAACCATTACATGCTGCTCATATACTGACTCATAATTAGTCTCTATACCAATTCACATTCATAAATCCCCTGTCAGTCATTAATAAACGTTTGATTAATCTTATGGAGAAAAAAAAAGACATTCAAAGGTCAAAGGTGCTTTATTGGCCAAGTAGTTAAAGACATACCATACCATACCATACCATAACTATATATACAATCACTATTTTATGATCCAGGAGAACATTTTATAGAATATGAAGAATACAACATGTTTAAATGTAGATTTTTGAAATTGTCACATTTGCATAAATAAAAAGGTGTATATACAAACATTTAAAAAAAGATGCATTTTATTTCCATTTTTGTTTACTGTGGGTCACATTAGGAAATTTCCAGCTAAAAGAAATGTGTATAGGGTGTTTTTTTTTAGCTTTCAAAATGTAAAAATGGGTCAAATTTGACCCTGAACAGTATGTAAACATTAATAAAGGCAGCAAAATGTCCCAAATAATTATTTTTAAAAATTGATTAAACTCTTTTTTTGTTTTTTTGTTGTTGTTGTCTCCATCTAGAATATGCTCAGCTATTTGCAGCTCTGATTGCCAGAACAGCCAAAGATGTGGACGTACTAATCGACTCTTTGCCAAGTGAGGAGTCCACGGCAGCTCTGCAGGTCAGCACACACACACACACACACACACACACACACACACACACACACACACACACACACACACACACACACACACACACACACACACACACACACGCACACATTTGAGACAAGCACTAAAACATATTTTTGTCTAAAAGCCATTATTTTGAACAGATAGATGAAGCACGCAACGATTCCTTGTCTGAACACACACCCACAAACACACACATGCAAAAACATTGATTCGAATGCTAGCTTTCAGTCAGCAGAGGGAGCCAGCTGACCTGCTTGCTACACCATTAGCCAAATCCTCTGCACATGCAATACATTGCTCTCATGAACAAAATACTCAATAAGACACGTCCAGTGTTTGATATCGAGTGTGACACGTGCAGTGAATATAAGGTTCCTGTTCAGTTCAGGGAAAGAAGATGATCGGTACCGATTCTTCTCCTGAAAATAGAAAGTTATATTAGAACAAACTCAAATGATCCCTGTGAGGTAAAATAATGTAAGCGATACAAGCGAGCGTGCTGATGTATATTTGGGATGACTGTCAGGATATCAGCTGATGGGATAGCTTCTTTCTTTAGCTCTTCTTTTCATCACTCGATTCTGCAAACTCCGAAACATGTGATTATACTGCAAGAAGGATGACACGGTTGATGATCATGTTTCCTCTTCAGTTAGATTAAGTAAATTCTAGTTTACGTCATGCAAAGGTTAAGAATGGGAAGTGTCCCCACAGAGTAGCGCACAACAAATGACCACAGTTTTCCACGACCTTTCAAATCATGACTTCATTCAAGATATTTCCATAATTAAAAAAAAAATGTTCCCCATCATCAGCTCTGCCTCTATTAACTTCTAAGAGGTTCATTCTGCTATTTGGTTTACTTTGAACTAAAGAGATAGTACAGATCAACACTATTTGTGTTCTCTAGGGAAGTGCATGTGAGGATACTACCCATGAATATCCTCAAATAACTGTTGACTAATCACAAGATCCAACACACATGAGTATTTTTTTATTCGCCACGGTGGGAAATTACAGTGCAACAGCAGCCAAGTCACAACATGAATCACAAAATCAACTCAAAGAGGAAAAAACTCTGAATTTCTTAACAGTGCAGGCAGACGAATGCCAATCACTCACATGTTTTCTGGTTGTGTATGAAATGACAAGTATTCTGGGATAGGGTTACTCATATCCTTGAGGAGATTCTATGCTACAAGGTACCCAGAAACCCCCAGACTATGTACCTAAGACATTATCCTAAAGAAGAAAATCTATCTCTTCAAATTGTTGATATTGTCTTGCAAACAAAGGCCATCTCACGGAGCTGGTTGACCGTGACCCAGCAAGCCCAGGACAGTGGTTAGAGGTAATCTACTCCATGGAAAGCATAACTCACTATCTAAGAACTAAACCAGAGACTTTGAACCAACACTGGCAAAAAGATGGACTGTATAGAAGAGGAAAGACGGGTCGAGTCCTCGGCGGACGCGTTGTAAAGAGAGTGTAGTGCCCCCTTATTTTTATTTCATTTATTTATTTATTTTCATACTCATGGTATATTTTTCCTTATGGCATTCTGAGCTTCAACTTTTGATATTAACACAGGAAGAAAAGCTAATCCTTAAAACACAAATAGCTAAAATGTTCGCTAAAACTCAACTAACAAACATAAAAAACTACTCTCATATCACAACTTGTATCTACACAATTATAATGCCTGGTAATATCACTGTATGTACATAGTTAGTGCAGGTTAGATGCAAATTCAATGTATTGTCTCGTATTGTAAAGATGTCACACATGAGCAGTTTTACCACCTTGAAACTTGAAGAGTGTCATCAGCATAGAAGAGCATCTCACCTTCACTAAGTGAAGTGCTGTAACTTCTCTTATGTCCACACTAATAAACGCTTGTGTGTATTTAAACATGTAGATTTGTTATTTTGTAGTATGTTAAGGTGAGATGGTCTTAAAAAATGTAGCCAATTGCAGAGCAGTACGTCCACACTCATAGACACCACAGACAGACTTCCTGTTGCCATAAACCTTGTAGTGTAGTGTGCGTGCAGACAGACAGCTGTTAGGTAAGAGTTTTATGGGGGAAATCACCCATTGACACATCCCAGGAGAGTCTGAGCACACCTGCGAGACAGTTAACTTCCCTTTTTTTATTCTCTCTGAAAACTCACAATTCAAAAGTCAATCATGAGTCGTCTCTACCCGTCGTGAATTACAGCTAGCTGGCAGCTTTCACCAAGTCCTACATTAAATCAGCTGACAGGCCGACACACAACTATTGATGAGTAAAACAGAACGAGACAAACTGCAACATACAGCAGCAGAGTCAAACCTTCAAAACATTTCTTCACTTAGTTATTGTGGGGTTTTTCGGTCACGCAGCTCTGGTTTCATATGCTGAGGTTAGTGACATATTACTTTTGACACATTTTCTCACTCAGGCTGAAAGAGAAAATAATTTTTGGGATGTTTTTGTGGTTTAAGTACATCATCATATTTTTCCCCCCTACCTATTTTCTCCATCTTTTGGGGTTTAAAATATTTCAGTAGTGCTGTTCATAATGTCTGGCATCAGTGCTCAGGGATGCAGTTAAGGGCAAGAGTGCACCACGACTTCATTTGCATTCAAAATAACTTATATCAGTTTATTTGATGCATTAAAACAAACTTTTCCTTCTAAATGACTCTGACCCGCTGTTACCTCTCATCAGGCGGCCAGTCTGCGGCAGCTGGAAGAGGAGAACCACGACGCCGCGGCTCGCCTGGAGGAGGTGGTTTACCGCGGGGACATGCTGCTGGAGAAGATCCAGAGCGCCCTGGCCGACATAGCCCAGTCTCAGCTCCGCACCCGCAACGGAGCGCCCACCCAGCCTTCGCCAGCCGAATCCTGACCTTCAACAAAACAAACCAACGGAACACAATGCAACTCTGGACAATTTTCATTCATTTCATTTCTGACCCCCTTTTTTTTCGGGTTTGTACTCTCAGACACCAGCTGTGAGCCTCACAGCACACACCGACTGCGTCCGTGCCAAACAAAGCTTGTATGACATCACTCGGTTGCTAATTTACTTACTTTGTTTTATCTTCACACACCAGCCAGCGGTCTCAAGGCAAAACACACACGTCTACACTCAGAAAAAGTCCAAATGGGAAACACTAGATGTTACCAGATTCATGTGGATGAGAGCAGTAAGATTCTCTCACATGTATGGATATGTTCAGATAAACAATGAAGGTGATGTGTTGTGTTCTAAGTTACAAATACACAGAGGTCTTGGAAGAGTACAAGAAGATGTCATTTCTCTCAATACAAAGAGTTAAAAATACTTCTCAACTGGTAAAAAGACTGGTCACCCTTGTCAGGTTTTATATGTTTATGTATATGTTGTATATTAATTGTTTGTTGTAAATATTTATGAATGAAACAATTCAAATTCTTGTTTTGGTGAATTTTCACTCCTTTAAAAAAAAAAAAAAAGTCAAATCACTCGGCTCAGCATAACTCCAAGTCTTTTTGTGTTTTTTTGTTTTGTTTTTTTTTTTAAATAAAGTTTGAATAAACACTTTGGGGATTTTGCTTGTTGATTTGCCACACAAGTGTGGCATTAACATACACTTCATGACATACATTTTACATTCATTATTAGATTGACAGAATATCATTTTTATACATTCTAATGCTTTCCAATAAAGGAAGCACTGAGAACATACACAACTAATATAGACATATGGGCTAATTACATCTTTGAGTTTATGTTCTAGTCCTTAATTCTCACTGCCTGTGGACTGACTATACAGCATAGGCAGTAAGTAGAAGAAGATTATTTTGGACATATTTGCAGGTCCATATCAATAAAATAAACATAAGCCATAATAGAAATTAAATAACAATACAAGGACAAGGCAGTACACATATATACAGGGTTAAAACATATGGCATGTGTTCCAATGCTATCAAAACCAAGAGAAGTACCATGTGTCACTTTGTGTAGGCTCAGTAAATGTCATTCTTTTATATTCATTTAACCAAACCACAAATGTGTTCATTAAAATCGTTAACACAGCAGTAAAGGTGGGGACATTTTTAGTAACAGACATATAACTTGTACTTGTCCATCTTGGAAGTTTAAGCAAGACTCTGAATACATCATTAAATGCCACCTGAAGCTTTGTGCTTTGCTGTAGTTGCACCATAGGTGGGTTGATTAGGGTGGAGTACAATATGCTTTAAATGGATCATGTTTGTGGTTGGAACTACATAAGCGTGACTTCATTTGTGTTAAAAAAAAGTTACACAAATGATGATGAAACCACTCATTGTTTTTGCAGAGTTTTTTTTAATGATCTCATTTTTTTCTTCGCTTTTTGACCAGGCGTTAATCTGTCATTCAAGAAGCTGAGTTTTATTATATATAAAACACCACATACATATATAATGTAAAGCAGACGCATGGTGGTCTTTAATGGCGGTCTAACGTGCCTTTGTTTTTTAGGAACTAAACTCTTGTTTTAACGTATTTCAAGATATTTCAGAAGATTTCATAAGCAGGACGAGAATAGCATGAGAAAAAGATGTGAAGCTGTAAAATAGGGAAGATGATTTCACCATATACATATTTCAGGAACCATGAACAATTTAAGTTTCAGTGTGAGAAATCAGAAATGTTCCAAGAAAAACCAAAACATTTGAGACTACTCATTGGGATGTTGTACTTTTGAAAAAAAAAAAAACAGACTTATATTGCAAAAACTATAAACTACCCAGATTAATTCATTTCATTTTAATGACTTGAAACGCTCTCATTAACTTTTTTTTATGACGTTCTCTCTAAAGCCTTTTTTATGTGTATATGTTTCATTAAGCCCAAACAGCCTGAGATGACCCAGACGATCACAAGATGATTTATAGACTAGAGAAGACTCGTGATTATAAAAAATATCCGCTTATAGCCTCTAGTTAAAAAATGAAAAATCACCAAACAGCAGTCGTGTTGTGTACGGCGTTAATCTCACTGACAGTGAGTCTCAGTTATTTTGTGTAGCCGTCTGAGCCCGTTTCAGACTGAACTCTGCGAAGCGTAGGCTGCTGGCCAGAGAGTTTACAGCCCAAAACTAAATTTAGGTACTGTGTCATAGCTCAGTGGGCCCCATTGATGTGAGAAATATAAAAACAGCCTTGTCTGCTGGACACCACACCCAGAGGTGTTGGCAGGATACACCCACCTCTTGCTGCATGTTGACATCATGGCTCTAACAGTAACAGCAACAAGCCCGTCCAAATAAGGAGATTTATGGCAGAGAAAGTTCATATACCAGCCGTTGCTGCTTTTTGCTGTATTTTTTAGTCAATAAAAATTAGGTGTTGCTGTTACAGTTTTGTTATCTTGACGTCTTTTTTTCTTTTTTTTGGCCACATACACCTGCTCTTTGTAGAGGAAGAGCTTTGGGATATAATCTCAAGTCTACAAGGAAATGAAGGATTGAGAAAAGGCAAAGACATTCCTAAGCACCCTTGCTTGGATCACTTGAGGAAATTAGTCAATTTCCCGTGGAATTTCCAGATTGTAATGTTGTGAAAGTGTGAAAATGGTTTGTAATGCCAAGTTTAAACAATGACAAGCGAGCCAAACAAATTGCAGTCATCATGAATGTTTGTGGTTTGGTTGTGGACTGCTTCATTGGTATCTTATCATATTGTTTGCTGCTTTTATCAGCTATATTATGACTTGGCCAAAGCCTGATAAAAAATCAAGGGGGAATACAATTTGAGGTTGCAGTTTTGCATTCACATTTGTATATTTGAACATACATTCTTAATATACCCCCCCACCTTGAAATGTCTCTTAGTCATTTATGCCAATTAAAAACCCTCAATCTGTATTTTGATCTCAAAGTGACCTTTTATTGACCTTTCTGGTAGTTCATATGTCATTTTCTATTTTGTCTAGGATGAAACCAATGTTTTAATGATAATGTTTGTGTAATATAATACTAAACATTATCATAAGAATATGCAAATATTCAGCAAGGGTTTGCTTTATGCATAATTTATCAAATTATGTAACAAGGTTCACAAGTACAGTAGCTACAGTTTATTCTTTCATAGCCGCAAACGCTCGTGGTGGAACACAACCACCGAGAGGCGTTAAATGTCTTCTTATTGGCTGATACGTTTGTCAATCTCACGTTTATTGCGCAAATGATTGGCCAGTGGAAACCACCAGGTCAGTTTCTTCACCGCTGATTGGTTCGTGCTAACGCCATTCAAATACTACGCCGTTGCGTGTGGCCGTAGCGGTCTGATGAGAGAGACGGTTCCCAGGAAGCAGCGCTGCTTATTTGGGACTTTATAGCGATTATAACGGGTGATTCACTACATTACGAGGTCAGGAGGTATTAATGTAGACCGTTAAATATGTCTGAATAATGTCGGGTTAGCTTGCTGCCAGCGTCAGAGGACTTTTGTTATGATTTGGCGTTGATATCGACGATGTTTACTTCAGAGGTTCCTATAGAGGGTAGCTAATAACTGGAGCTTGTAGCCTTCACTGCCTTAATATCAGGCAGAAACGTCCGTAAAAACAGCGTCTATTTGTTTTCTCCTTGGTCGTGGGCTGGCGGAGAGCCAAGAAGTTACTCTGGAGCAGGACACGGAGGTAGGTGGAAAATATCACGTCTAAAACACTGTTCATATTGTCGTTGCTCTCATATTTGTATTTATTGCAGTCACGAAACCTGCCAGATAGAGCTAGCTTTAGCCAACACTACAGCTGCAAACTCAACCCAGTATTTATCATAAGAAAATACCCTCATATTATTTAAAATGTGTATGTGTGTCAATAGTAGAATGTAGCTGTCATGCCTGCTGTGACAGAGAGCAGTCAGAGGTTTTGACAGGTTGGCAGGAAAAGTGTCAGTTTCCTGTATAACATCACAAACATTACAAACATAAACGTGTGTTAGTGTCACGTTGATTGTAGCTCCACGCTTTACCTGTCAAATGAAAGTGAAATACAGTCTGACATTAGTTACTCATTAACAAGAAAAAAAAACGTTTGGAGGGAAAAATGTTACACGTTCATTTTGTCCTCTTACACCTTACTTGCTTTGGCAATTATATTTAAAATTCTCTAAACATATGTCTCTAATTTTGTCATTTATTTCCAATTCTGAATACTATTCTCAAGTCCCACTGAGAAAAAAACAGTACAGCTATGAATATCAATATATAAAACATAGCCTATAGGAAATATACTGCATAATTTATGATAGGGTTATTACTGAAGAGCAAATACACAGTGTTATATAAGTTCCTGTTACTGGAATGTTATGGGGCTTTTTCCAATATGAAAGTGTTTATTTAGTTTGGAATACACAAAGAGTTTATAGCCTTTAATACAGCTGCAGTGATTACTTGATTAATTGCCAGCTATTAGATTAATTGCCAGCTATTAAGATAGTCGACTAATTGTTTCCAGTTATGTTATGAGAAGGTAAATTTACGAATTATCTGATTCCAGCTTCTCAAATATGTATATATTCTGGTTTCTGTAGTCTTATAATGATAATAAACTAAATGTCTTTGGGTTGTTGGTCGGACAAAACAAGACATCAGAGAGCGTCATCTTGGCCTGTGGTAGTCAAGTCACTTTTATTTATATAGCACACTTAAAAACAGCAGGGGTCATCCAAAGTGCTTTCCAGTTGAGGGAGATGAATTAACATCTGCCCTTATACAGGTATACACAAGTAAAGGATTAATACATAATATAATACATTATACATGATACATAGAAGGCAAGACTAAAATGGAAAAACATCCACACAAAAAAACACAATGATAAAATCAAAGTGAGTAAAGCAAAAGAAACGTAATAAAACCAACAATAGAATTAAAATGCAGTAAGAGTACATTAAAATAATGGAAGTGAATGTGACAAAAACCATGTGGCAACCTCAGACTGAACTAAAAGTAAGAGATAAGATGTGGGTCTTTAAATTTGATTTAGAATTGTGAGTGGTGGACCAGGATTTAATGTGGCACTGGAGACTATTTCAGGGCTTGGGAGCGGCAACAGAAAAACCTGGTCACTTGTGGTTTTGAGGTGTGAGTGGGGGACTGAGAGGAGCTGGTTTGAGGATGACCTCAGTAACCTGGAGGCACAATATAGTATTGGCAGATCAGTAATGAATTGTGGTGCTAATCCATTCAGTGCTTTCAAAACAAATAAGATTTTAAAATCAATTTTATGTTTACGTGGTAACCAGTGAGCCAGAACAGGAGGGATGTGTTGTCTTTTCTTTGTTCGAGTTAAAGGTCTAGCATCTGCATTTTGAACCATTTAGCATCAAGAATGTGTTGATTGGGCCAAGTCTATACACAGGGCATTACAGTAGTCAAGCTGAGAGGTGATACAAGCATGGATAACTGTTTCCAGGTCTTTATCAGATAAGTTTGGGTGTGGTTCTAAACTGATAAAAGCCGGTATTCACAACACAACGGACTGGTTTGCTAAAATACAAAAGAAAGTGCAAGAAGGCCCTAAGATTTTGATCGATGTCGTTTGATGTCATCTGTAGTTAACAAGGGGATAAAGAACAGTTTTCTCATCTGATTGAAAAGGTTGTTTCTCTCAGGTAGGTGGGAGGTGAAACATTAGAACACTGGGCCCTGCAGACAGACTGTGTTTTTGAATTTCATGAGAGTGGGAGTTTGTCTTTTTTTCCATATATTGACATTTTTCACCATTTTCTGACATTTTATGGACCAAACAACAAATTGATTCATCAAGAAAATAATGTACAGATGAATCAGTACAGAAGTTAATCATTAGTTTCAGCCTTAGTCCATCTATGTTGTTTTTCTGATAAGCCTATGATCTTTGTGTGTGTGTGTATGTATGTGTGTATGTGTGTGTGTGTGTCCTAGTCCTCTCCTTGGCGTCATGACTGAGTCCTTTCATTCAGGATGGAAAGACTTTCCTGTCCAGTCACTTACAGTCCTTAATGGTGGAGTGTGTGTCTCTCTCTCTCTCTCTCTCTCTCTCTCTCTCTCTCTCTCTCTCTCTCTCTCTCTCTCTCTCTCTCTCTCTCTCTCTCTCTCTCTCTCTCTCTCTCTGTGTGTGTGTGTGTTTCAACAGAAGAATATTTACACCAAACTGAGAAACCCACCATCTAGGGAAAATGTTACACTATATCTTCTGTTTTGATTTTCTTTTAAATGAATGTAACAAATAGCATATATCCCTAAACACATATAGTGTTATTTGCCTGGTCATACAGTAAAGTATTATCGCTCTGTTATTGTTGGAAATATTTTAGATCTGTGGTTAAAAAGAGCACCAATAACAAAAAATACCTTTCACCTCGTGGTCACCTTCAAGACCAGATGAGGGTTCACAGTTTACCAGAAGCATATTAACAACAAATCACTAAGATAACGTTTAAATTGACATGAACATAATTCATCTTTTATTGGTGCCATTTACAAATTGTTAGTTTTATTACCAGATATGGATGCTGCTCTCTATTTTAGGCTGTATGCTTTAGTCTGTAAATAGTTTGTCTGCTTTAATAATGCCTTCCTTATAAGAGCTTGGAGCGTGGCTTGTTTGTTCAGCCATGGGGTGGATCTGCTTAACTTCAAGCCAAACTGGATCCATTCAGTCTGAGTTTAAAAAGTCCTGGCCGGCTCAGCTGTGATGCAACACTTCCTAACAGTTTGAGTGATGCTTCATTTTTTCCACCTTGGTGGGAAAACAGGGACGAAAGCCACTGAGGCCTGCAGCAGTGTGTACATCAGAGGACGTTTAGACGTTTCACAGGTGTAAATAACAAAATGAATGTCTCAGTTTCAGGGGTTCTGGTGTTGTTCAGGTTTGATCGCTATCACGCTGTTATGTCTTGCGGCCAACATACACGGAGCACAAACGTGGCACAATTTGTCTGTCACAGCAGTTCATTATAATCAACTGAAGCTGTTACACTGATCAAGGAAGCCATGTGCACTTGCGCTTAGGCCTGTCACAGTAATTATTGACTTATGGTATAATATATATATGGACTTATCATACATGGACATGACTGTGATCATTTTTTGACCTCAATATTGCCACACTTCACATAAGCAGCTAAGAGGCTATTCATGTCACATTGGCTAAGCAAGTAGTGTCCTCCATTCCTCACTGTTTATGTCCTGAGTGGAGACTGCAGAAGCGAGCAGCACTGCTTAATAGTGCTTATATGGAATTAAAGGTAAATAACTCTGTCCCAGCCCATAATGGCAGTCTGTGTCTTTACAGAAGTGTAGCACCCACTCTCCAATCCAAGCCCCGCCCCCTTGCATTATTATACTATTATATCATCACCATATCACTGCTATAAAATGATCTTCAAATGACAATTTATCACTATTATTTCTGAGACAATATATAGTCCAACAAAAGTAATTATTGTGATAGGCCTATGTGTAACTGCGCTGGCATCGCACATCTCTATTTTTGCTACTACTATTTATTTTTCGATCTATGTGCAGCTATGCAGCGCTCCCAACAGGTATATACTACATAGAACTGTGTAAAAAAAAAAAATGAGTACAAACTAAAAATTATGTAATAGTTTTTTAATAATTACTCAGTAGCAGTTAATAAAGCTTGTGTTTCCATCCTGCATATCCAACTAACATTATCACTTGGCAAAACTCTCTGCAGTGACTGAGACTGCCTGTGAGCCTGCTGTACTTCAGCTGTTACTGTCACACTTGAATAAAGCAGAGGCGTTGTTAATGTTATTAGGAACACCTGTGCTTCTCCTGCTGCAGCTGCAGCTGCAATGCTCCTCTATTCTGCTGTTAAGTATCAGCTCAGTGCAGCGAGTGTGTTGACAAAAATAATATCTTGATATATGAAACTTTGGTGCTGAGTCTGTGTTTGTATAATCTTTTCATTTAATTATTTTGTAATGAAGAGAATTTGTTTTGGTGGTGGGTCTGTTAGATGCTGGTGGGTTTATATGCTGGTAATTTCATTGAGGGAAGGGTTATGTAAAAAATGATCAGACAGGAAAATCAAAAAAATTATTAATTCATCCATACTAAGAGTCATAATAGTGGTTGCCTCTTCGGAATCGGAGAGGTAGAGATAGTGATCAGACAGTGAGATTTTTAACCATTTTCTAACATTTTAGAGACCAAATGACATATCAAGAAATCAAAAAAATCAAGAAAAGAATCAACAGATAACTGTCAGTTGCGGCCCTGCTTTTAAACATTGTGATAGCAGCAAATATACCATTTCTGTTGGTATCTATTTGTGTATGTGATGTCACATTGTGATATTGTGAAGAAAAGCTGCTTAAGGAAGTGGTGTCTGATATGTTTGAGTGGTCAATCAGAATAAGAGGATCATGGATGATCTTTATTGTCAATGGGATCAGATCAAGGTGTTTCAGTGACTAAGCAACATAAATCAGCTGTTAATAGGGCGTTTAGTGTATGTGACGCACTGCATGGTAATCAATATGCATAATTTTATTGGTGATCATTAGTTCTGTTTCTCTTCTAGTTGAACTTCCTTCATGTTATTCAGGTAAAAATTGCACACAGCTCAGTAACTCTACACCATTGTATGCTGAAATCTCTCCAGCCTCATAAACCTCCTAATCCAAGCAGTTTTCAGCAGTGAGTCAGTGATTTTTCTGAGAAGTCAGGAAGCGTCTTGTTGTTCCGGGATTGTCGGGGCCGGGCCGGGAAAAGGACCGGTGACCAGACAAAACACGGCTCCTATCTCAGTGATGCAGGGGCTGTTTTTATCTCGGTGTGAGCTGATCAAGCCCATTCGTAGTTGTCTAATGGCTTAATGCTGACGTGATCTGATGATGTACACATCCTCTGTCTTCCTCATTGAGCTCTTTTATAGCATAATTCTTTCGTTTTTTTATTCCAACGACACAATACACTTTGTATCCTTTATCTCAGTATGTATCTGTGGTTTTCCTTCCACCCACATAAAACCCAAGATGTCAAATATGTGGCCCCGTCCTTGCCAATTTGGTTGTTTCATAAAAGTGAGCATGCATTGTTCTTGCCTCTATTTTATTCTCACCGGTAAGATCACCTGATCTGTCCCCAGCTGACCAGCTGTTCTGAATTCTTTGACGATTCGATATTATCAGCAACTGTGTGAAAACACGCAGGAATGTACACAAAGAAAGATCTGTGGAGATGTCACTGATAAATTCCTGGAATGAAACCCTGCAGACCATGAACAGTCCATGTGACCCCCTGAAAAGACTTGCTGGAATATTTTTGTGCCACGAGTTTGACTCCAGCACCTTTCAGTGGGTCTGTGGTCAAAGATTTGATGTCAAGTCCAGATCATTGACTGTATTGTCCTGTAGATTAAAAAGGAATGTTTCACATCATTAAATTCCACTTGGTCACTTTGCACATCAAAAAGTAAAGTGATCTAAATGTCTTTATGACACATAAAAACATGCTGCAACATCTCAGTGTATATGCTAGATGAGGTTAAGGTTCTTGTCATTGTCAAGTCACCAATGAGTCCTGTGGGTGTTTTGGGGTGTCCTCCTTACTGCTTTAGATTTCTTCAGGTTGATTTTGTTCAATCTAAATTATCCTTCCTCGCTAATCTTCCAATAAGATAGATAGAACTTTGGCATTTTGTTCTTACCAGCAAACTCCACACAGAAGATGAAGGTTCTAGATGGACAGCCAGAACCTTTGAACCACAGTCCCTCATTATTAGATAGTAGTTTTCACATAGATTTGCGGTTGGTTGTAACAGAAGCAATAAGAGGAGACAACAGATGGAGTATATAGCTTTAATTGGTTCTAATCACAGTCTGATGTAGTTCAAGGTGGTCCAGCAATGACAAACGTAAGCCCACTCCCCTGTAATCACACTCAGCTGTTGAGGGAAGTGGTGGAGCACCTTTTAAATTAAGAGTAGCACAGGTGTGTGGTTTGTGAAAAATTGGAACTACAAGGCAGACCTTTCTAAATTACAGCATTACTTGGCTTAAATTCTGTCCATTGAAATAGACACAGTAGTTATTAGTACAGTATCTGGGACCAAACCTTTTTATCTTGGAGAAGAGTGATGTTAACTCAAGCAACTCAAGTAGCAGCAGTAACTGGACCGATGAGCACAACCTGATGTTTTTGTTTTTCTTCTCTTACAGGATAGTGTGGCCATGACGGGGGGGACTGCAGCTTCCCTCCCCATGAGCAACCACACCCGAGAGAGGGTGACCGTGGCCAAGCTGACACTGGAAAACTTCTACAGCACTCTGCTCACCCAGCACGAGGAGCGCGAGATGAGGTAAACTCGCTGAGGCGGTTACATGACCCGTCCTTTCGATTATGAGACCACTGCAGGTTTACCTCATGTGTAAGTGTAGGTGTTGTTTAAAGCTTCAGGTGTCAACGCTGCAGGGTAACAATGCTGTAGTGTTTCATCACAGGTGTGAGCATCAACAAAGGCCATCTCATAATCTACCTCTTGTGTTCTCACGTTACATCTCTAGTCCAGGTCACATGGTTAAGCTCCTGCACAAACTGTGAGGGGGTTACTGTTCACAATCTGAAAGGTTATAGGTTGTTAAGTCCTTCTTTGTCTATTTCCACTCAGGAATTACTCATAAATGTGTAAAATAAGTGGGAGTATAATGCTTTTTTGTCCTATTTTCGCAGCCCTTAATGTGATTTTTATGTTTTTAAAAGCTATAATTGTGTTTTTTTAATTATTTCTAGGCAGAAGAAGCTGGAGAAGGCCATGGAAGATGAGGGTTTACCAGACGAGGAGGTAAAGGAAATTTACAGACCTCTAAAAGTTCAACTATTTCTCCCTCTTTCACTTCTTCAGCTGACTCAGTGTCCCTCTCCGTGTTATACAGAAAGTAATGCGTCGCTCGCAGCACGCTCGTAAGGAGACAGAGTTTCTGCGGCTGAAGAGGACGCGGCTGGGATTGGACGACTTCGAGTCCCTCAAAGTCATTGGACGAGGTGCTTTCGGAGAGGTATGTGAACAGAAAAGAGCACGTGTGTGGTTTCAGTGGTGCGTGTTCACTTTAATAACAGTGTGACCACAGGGTTAGTTTCACATCCTGTCTTCAAGCAAATTAATAATTCAGGTGAAGAGCAAAGACATGATTTTGTCTCTTTCAGGTTCGTTTGGTGCAGAAAAAAGACACGGGGCACATTTACGCCATGAAGATTTTAAGGAAAGCAGACATGCTGGAGAAGGAACAGGTGAAGTATTTGTCAGCACCACAGTTCTTCAGGTTTTGAAGCTGCTGTATGCTATAAGTGTCCACTCTCTTTGCAGGTTGCTCATATCCGAGCAGAGAGGGATATTTTAGTAGAGGCAGACGGTGCCTGGGTGGTGAAGATGTTCTACAGCTTCCAGGACAAGAGGAACCTCTACCTCATCATGGAGTTCCTGCCTGGAGGTGAGAAACGAGAAACACAGTTAAATACAATTATCTGACCTGCAAATTAGGGGGAAAATGATTTTATGAGGTTGCTGTTGAAGAGCAGAACCATAACAGAAACGAGGAAAACCCCAAATCTTAATTGTTATTTTAAAGGTGTTTTGCATTCCCCAAAGACAACATGTGAACTGTATATTTTCACTTCCTGAATTTTGAGCTCCTGTCTGTGGTCTTTGTCCTTTTTAAGTTAACATGTTACTGTAACCAATCAGTTTACAGAAACAAGAGCAACAGAAAATAGCTTCCAGATATTAAATGACAAGAAAAAAAGATGTATCAAAATGTAGACAGGATGAATGTATAAATCAGTTAGCTGTAAGCAAGTGTTGGTAAGAAACTTATATTTGGTCCCTGGTTGCCAGGCGACATGATGACCCTGCTGATGAAAAAGGACACTCTGTCGGAAGAGGCCACCCAGTTCTACATCGCAGAGACCGTGCTGGCCATCGACTCCATCCACCAGCTGGGCTTCATCCACAGAGACATCAAACCAGACAACCTGCTGCTGGACTCCAGGGTGAGGACACACACGCTCGCGCACACACACACGCACACACGCACACACACACACACACACATTTGTACTGTTAAATTGAAATCTGACATTATTCCTGTTTCATATATTTTTATAAGCACAAAAGCACTACAGACTGACAGACTGGAAGACATGTCCTGACTGTTGATAAAGCTACAGCATGGTGTGTGACAGCTGACTCATCAAATGTTTCTTTGCTCACAGGGACACGTGAAGCTGTCAGATTTTGGTCTGTGTACAGGACTAAAGAAGGCTCACCGCACAGAATTTTACAGAAACCTGACGCACAACCCGCCCAGCGACTTCTGTTAGTGAAAAACTAATATTCATGAGAAAAGTTCAGCATCAATGTTGCATGATCCAGATGCACTTTTACTGTAAACATTCACATAATCACTTGTTGTTCGTCTCCTTTTCTTCTCTGCATTTGACAGCCTTTCAAAACATGAACTCCAAGAGGAAAGCAGAGACCTGGAAAAAGAACCGGAGGCAGCTGGTACGACTTAGGCATTTTACTGACTGTTCCTGAGCAGTTTATTGTGACTGAGCAGGTGGAGAAAGCTTCAGTGTCTTTCTCAAGGACAAACATGGTGTCTGTTGCAGGCTGTCAGCCTAAGAATTAATAGATTTATATACATGAATTAGCTTCTTTGAGTGTTGTCAAAAGTGCTCTACAAATAAAATGTATTATGATTATTATTTTATTATTTATGGTAGGTGCTGGATGAAATAAAATTTAGTCCAACATCAGTGAAATTGGCTGATTTTAAAGGAGCCAGTATACTTAATCAGAATGGCTTGTCTGATGATAGAACTAAACTAGTGCTTTTCTAGCTTAACCTGAGTCTCCAATTGTACTACACAATACTCGTACTGCAAAAATCCTAAATCCCAGCAGCTTTTTATTAACTACATTAAAAGTGCATCTTGAATTATTAGATTTTATTATTTTATTTTTGGAATCAATGAAGCAAGAGTAAGAAGGAAAGAGAAGTGCACAATACTGGAATTTGGCATGGACATTTGAAATAAAGTTTTCAGAATATGTATCGGCCATTAAATGTAAATAAATCGATTGTATTTATTAAAAAACCCCATCAATGTCCAAGTTATATAATTCAGCAATGATGAAAGCACTGATTTGTGGACTGAAAACAAGTCATGTGTCACAGCATGTTCGCCATCATAAAATACCTCTTTGATCCTGCTTTTCTTCACATGGAAATGATGCATTTACAGTCAAGGCAAGGCAAGGCAGCTTTATTTATATAGCACATTTCATACCCAGGGGCAACTCAATGTGCTTTACATAAAAACAAACAGTTAAGTAAGGCTTGTACAGTGTTCAATTTATACACAGCTCTAAGCAGCTGATGGTCACTATTATGTGCAGCATACAGAAGAGAACATGTTATAATATTTAATTTTTCTTACATACATTAATCTCCATGTTCCATATATTTGATATAAAGATTACATTACTTAAATACCCATCTATGCATGTCCTGTTAATCTGATGGTCAGAGGTTTATATCAGAAGTCTTATCATTGCCCAGAATATATTTTCCATCACAGCATATTAATCTGTGTGCTAATTTTAAATTGAATTCCTTTACTTATTCCCTAAACTTCCCTGTGTGTGACTTTCAGGCTTATTCCACCGTGGGAACACCAGACTACATCGCCCCTGAAGTCTTCATGCAGACGGGATACAACAAGCTGTGTGACTGGTGGTCTCTGGGTGTCATCATGTATGAGATGCTCATCGGTAAGAATGCATTTGTCTGTATGTGAGAGGAAGTGAGAAATCACAGTAATTGGCATCATTGTTTGATTAACACACTGACAAATATTTAAAAATGAACAACATAGCAACATCAGTTATGTAAAATCTTAGTTTATGCAGCTTTTAAAACAAATCTGTGTTGTCTCTGTTCAGGTTATCCACCCTTTTGCTCGGAGACACCACAGGAGACGTACAGGAAAGTGATGAACTGGAAGGAAACCCTCGTCTTTCCACCTGAAGTCCCCATTTCAGAGAGGGCCAAAGACTTGATATTACGGTCTGTAAAGATCCGGTTCCAGATGAACTCTCACTCACATGAATAGGACTTGCCAAACATAATAAGTTCTATAAAAAACGTTTTATTGGACAGTTATAATACCAGTCTGCTGTGTGTTTCAGGTATTGCACTGATGCTGAGAACAGGGTTGGAGCAGTGACTGTGGAGGAGATCAAAAGTCATCAGTTCTTTGAGTCGGTGGACTGGGAACACATAAGGTACATGAAGCTTAGGGTACATGACTCAGCTTATGCATAATGCAGTTTCTGTAGCTTAACAGAAAGGCACCAATGTTGGGAACTTAATGCTTATTATTTCAGTGCTCATCCATGATTCCCTCTCTTTTGCTTCCGTAGGGAGCGGCCTGCAGCCATCTCCATCGAAATCAAGAGTATCGACGACACCTCGAACTTTGACGACTTCCCCGAATCAGACATCCTTCAGCCAGGTTCGTCTTAAATATTCTGCCATCAGCACTGCAGGAAAATCCCTCAGTAGGAGCACTAGCCTTGGGTCAAGTTAGATCAATGAATATATTTACTGATTCAAAATAGATTATCAACAAGAAAGGAGGTCCTTTATGTAAGTTTCATCAACAACAACTCTGCTGTTGTACTCCTTGCCGATGACTCTCCTGTCATTTATATTACATGGACGCCCTCAAGTGGCAATTAAAGTAATAATACCCCCTTTTGTTTTTGTGTTTGTGTACAGCCAATTCGACGGAGCCAGACTTTAAATCAAAGGACTGGGTGTTCCTCAACTACACGTACAAACGCTTCGAGGGCCTGACTCAACGAGGCACCATCCCCACATACATGAAGGCAGGGAAGGCCTGACACGCTCCAGCGGTGGGGGGGCCATACAGAGTTGTGGAGAGAAAAAACAGACGTTTACGGACACAGGGTCGGGCCGCAGAGCCCCGCTGGTGCTGAAGAGCTGCGTCGTCAGCCTTTCAGTCTAAATTTAACCCTCATCACAAGTTATTTAGGTCTGCTCAGCTGCCGCAAGAACGCCAAGAGCTTGGATATTAAGGAGCATTACCACATTACCTCGGTTGTTTATATCGTATATACTGTACATGTGCTGTCTTTAGCCATAGCTCTCAGGCCAGCTCACAAACTAGGACACTAAATCAGCATATCTGCATGTACAGCGGCATATCGCTTCCAGAGAGGATTTTCACTTCCTATCAGTGGGGAATGAGGCTTGAATACGAATCACTGCTCTGACATACTCACATCGATAGCTTCAACACTGGTGGCTAAATTAGCTCTAATACTGAAGACACGCTCTATACACTGTTAGTCAAACTCTGGATTGTTGTTATTATTATTAGTAAGTATGAAGAGGAAGCCTTCACAAGTTCTCACCTGCACTCCTTTCATGGATTTAAAGGAAAGTTCCAGCATGACTTCCAATGTTTTTGCTCACTTTACGCTTTTCCCAGCAATTTAAAGCTATGTGTGAAAAATGTATCTTTAGTTACAATTGATTTCTAGCCTACAGCTGGCAGATTGGTCTTGTTTGGGTTTATCTGTTGGTTTAACAGCTGGTATAACGTGCAGCTATTCATTATCTAGAAACGACAACTTATGGAGATACTGGTGGTCCGAGTTCTTGTTAGCAAAGTGCTAATGGATCCAGTGAAAGCTCAGTTAGCTTCAAGATTATATGAGACAGTGTTAGGAATGTTTAGAAGGTGTATGTAAATGTGCTTGTTGACACATGCTAGATGCATGGCTCTTGGGATGGAAGTCAGTTGGTTTATCACTTTTGTCCAGACTGAAATACCATGCTATCAAATTTGGTAGCAATATCAATGCTATCCAAAGTATCCTAAGTTTTCCCTGACTTTTCATCCTTCCTCATCATTACATCAAAATTCTAGTTTGACCAAATTAATGACATTCCCTTCAGCCTCTGCTGTACTTTGCTAATGTCCTAATTAGCCAACGTCAGCATGCTAACTCTGGAAATTAAGAGGGTAAACATTATACCTGCCACACATCAACTTCTGAGCATGTTAGCTGATGTTAACATTAAGCTCAATTTAATGCTGTGCTGTGCTCAAATACCTCTTCATAGAGCTGCTAGCGTAGCTATAGAGTCTTAGTCTTTAGTTCTGTAAGAAGTGTATTTATATAAAACGTTTATTGGAAGTTCTTTCTAAATGTAAAGTTTTTTCATGGTAGTAGTGTAATGAAGTTTTTGCCCCTTGATTGAATTCAGTGTCCAGTTTCTGTGCTGTTTCTGTGCTGTTTTGGACCAACGTAGCCAGAAACCCCCCCCCCCCCCCACAAAAAAAAAAACAGCAACAATTGTTAATAAAAAATCTAAAACAAATGAGCAAAAATTGAGAACATGCTGGAATCCTCCTTTAACCCTCATGTTACACAGTGCGACTCTGTGGCAGCTCAGTGGGGTAAACACCTTCTGAGTAGTTGCTGCTCACAGAGGAACAACGTGTTGCCAGGAAACATGTGAATGCAAATTTACCCTGCGCTCAACATCCGGTATCTTGGAGTGCTGCCCATTCACATTGCCAAACAAACTGCCCGAGTGTGTCACTTCCCTTTTTAAAGCCCCGTTGTTTTGTTCAGATCAATGCGCCAGTAATTGATATTTTCCCCCAATTTTAATTCCAACCAGTCCAAGGGCCAATCACTTCCTCCTTAGATGGACAAAACATGCAAAGTGCCTTTTTTTAAATAGCTGATAAATATTTAATCTGATATTTGATCAATGTTATTAGTAATTAATCAGAAGGCTGTTAATTATAATTCAGGTGGATACAATGGAGCTGTTAAAGGGAGAAAAGTAGCACCAGGGAAAAGCTGAAAGAACAAAGGATATAAAGTAGTTGTGACCTTGCTAGTTGAGCTTTACAGGTCAATTTGTGAGCAAGCAAGAGTCAAGCAAATACAAAGCCCTGATGAGAACACTGATAAAAGACAAAAGGCGGGTTTATTATAGCGTGGGTAATAAAAGAAGGGGCTCATAAAAACATATAGCGTCAAAGCAAACACAATGAACAAAGTGACTTTGTCAAGTAAAAATTCAATATAATGACTAATGAGAATAGATTATCATGGTGGAAATCTTAGACGGATGTTTTTTGTCCTTGAGATTTGTACATTTCTTTGTTAATTTTAAATCAAGTGTCCATTCTTCACGTTCTAAAAAGAAAAGAAAGAAACAAAAATCAGACACAGGGCCTGTCCTTGTCAGTAAAACAAACCGTTTAAAGATCCTGTCTGCTCAGAGTTGTGACTAGACACAGCCTGAAAATAGTTACCAAAGAACTCTGATCGTCACATGTCGTGATCTGAAACGCAAATTCAGATGTAGCCGTCGCTCATTGCACTTAACCTGAAACTACCTGTCATATAATATTTAAAAAAAAAAACACCTTTCCAAGAGAGCTAAATGTGGGTGTGGTATCATTTGCCATTTCTGTTTCTACACCTGTCAGAAAATGAGTGCGCATAGACAAATATTTCTCAATTTGCACGTCTGTCCAGTGTCAAAATGCAAGAAATGCTCTACATGTATATACAGAAGCAGGAAGAAACAGACTGAGAATGACTAAGTTCAGCTGTGGCCATCACAGAAATCCCATATTTAACTGTTAGTGGTGCTATTTTTTTGAGGATTTGAAAAGAATTAAATGTATCTAGCAGGTCGATAGATTAGTTGCATTGTAGTACACCTGTACCGGTGTTTTATCTGTTAAAGCTTCATTCATCCAGGTAGTCCTGCTGAAAATCTGTTGGCCGCGAACGCCCCATCGAAACTGACAAGAAAGTTGTTCGCAAGCAACACAATGTACAAATAAGGGTCGACTGATGTGTATATTTCTGTATTATTTATTATTTTACATGTTTTTCTCGAAGGAATTCATAAATCTGTGCTAAAATTCTGTGTATTGACATTGGAATTGAAATTGAATGTCATTTGGTTTTCCATAATTCAAAGGGGTACTCCATTGATTGCATCTCTATAAAGCTGGGGGTCTAACATGGTTAAAATACAGAGGCCCAGATTACTTTTAGTGCTAAGTGTGATTAAAGTCCTAAAATAGTGAATACTATACTTCCCATGCAACAAGAACGGCTTTCTGTCTTTAAAGCCCTGGTTTGTTATATAGGCTTCATGTGAATCTGAAGTCTCCATGGTTCAGATGGTGAAGCTGACATAACCCTGATGACATCATATATCATCATATGTGTCATTTTATTCAGACTTTAAAAATCTCCTCCAGAGCCACAAAAAACAATGTGGGGATTTTGGTGGATGGCTACCGCTGCAGATCCTGGTTGTGTCCAATCACTGGAACATGCTGACATATTGTCACAGCCTGGAGAGCCAAACTACTCTATTCACAGCCAAACAGTTGTTCATGCAACCCAGAGGGGAAAAATAGTGTGTGTGTGTGTGTGTGTGTGTGTGTGTGTGTGTGTGTGTGTGTGTGTGTGTGTGTGTGTGTGTGTGTGTGTGTGTGTGTGTATGTGTATGTGTATGTGTATGTGTATGTGTATGTGTGTGTGTGTGTGTGTGTGTGTGTGTGTGTGTGTATGTGTATGTGTATGTGTATGTGTATGTGTGTGTGTGTGTGTGTGTGTGTGTGTAAATGCAAGAGACAAAAATATCTACATTTTGACAAAGTAGACACTCAGTGCTTTTTGTTGTGATGTGATGTGCCACATTTGTTCAATGTCAAACTCATGTTGTGTGTTGTAATAGAAAAGTTAGTCTTATTTTTTATTTCTTTTTCAGTAGATTTGCAGGAGATGAAAGTAAAAACATGTTGTTTTTTAATTAAATGAAGGTTAGATACTCTATTTTGGATCTATACAATTCTACATGTACACGAGATAACTTGAAATCCATTACTGTGTCACTTTATCTAAAGGGAGCTAAATTATCTTCATTGTGACTTCATTTCTTCACGAGGTCGAGAAAGAAAGAGTTCAGGATCTAAGAAGAGAATCTTAATGAAACACGCCGCCTTGATCATATGCTAAGCAAGACAATTCATCCCCGGAAGGACCAAACCAGCTTACTGACTCGCCTCGTGTGATGTTAGCCAGATCAATATCACATAATCCGCCATGAAAAGACGCTTTGAGAAGACAATTGCATAACTTATAGAGCAAAAATGTATGAATCCTTATGAAGAGGCGGTTAATTCTCTGCTTCAGAAACCTCAGAGCCCTGTGACTTGGATATTAATGTTATTTCACCCTCTCCTCCTCTCGTTAAAGCAAGAATTCAGTCTCAACACAAACCTGTAAAATGTTTAAACCCCCCTCCACGGGCCAGGACTATGTTGTGAGGTATTTAGTGTGATGATGTGTACATATTGTCGTAGACAGCTGAAGGAACCTGTCCGAAAGGAAATGCTCATTAATATATTCATTCACATTGAGGAATTTTTATGTTGGTAAAATGCTTAAAATAATAAAAATTAAACACTTTAAAAGTCCCCGAGGTTTCTTTTCTATTGTTTTGGGGGTGGGGGGATGGGGTGGGTATGTCAATATTGAGTGGTTTTCTAAATTAAGACCACATTTCTCATAAACATGGATTGTAGAGGCCTGAAGGAAGTTATGTGGAAAGTTCCGACAAATTTGAACAATGTGTTTTTAATTCTTCTCTTTATTATTTACAGAATCACTTAAAACCAAAGATAGTGATGTCATTTGATTGTGGTTCTGCTTGATCTGTAAAGAACAAGAAAACATGTCTAAACGTTAGCATTCAGAAACAGTTTTATTGATTTTGAACAGTTAAAACGGTTGAACAGCATGGACTGTGCTATTATTTCTGGAAGATTGGGAACTTTTTATTATATATCAGTAAAAATTGATCATCCAGATGTTTTATTTTCTGCAGCAATGTGCCACATTGCCCCTTTAGACTCTAAAATATATCTGTGTTCATTATTACCAGTGAGCATTGTAACAAACACATCGACTGGAGCCTTTATCATTTTACATCCCCATCACTAAACTTGGTATTTTCCTAACAATGAACTTAATTGCAGTGTTTCCTTGAGGCATCAAATAGAAGAATGTGTCTTTAAACCATTAGGTAAGTAGTAAAATAGTCAGATTTATACCCTTGTCTGGCCGTGTAACGATGCAACAACATGTCCACTTCAGGTTCTCCTTCTATAATCAGAAACATGTCATGACCATGTTTGAAAATGAGAAAATATACAAATAAGTTGGTGTGAGGGTTTCACACAGCAATGTATTAGTAGAGGGATAAACAAATGAGTATGTGGCAGTAAAGTTAAACAGATCACATTAAAAACAATAATAATAATAATAATAATAATAATACTTTTTGTTAATAAAGTCCACATATAAAAACAAAAAGATATTTATAATTTATAAAAGATCTTTTGTTGCTGTGGTTCAATGAGGCCAGCAGAGGGAGCTCTTGATACATGAGCACGCCTAAAGCTGAGCAGAATATTATGAATGGGCACCAATAAATGTTTTATCTCCACGTTTGGTTGGTTATTTCTATCAAAGGGCTTGTTCCCCAAAATGTAATGTAGGAAAATGTAAGAGGTGCAACAATGTTCTATGTCTTTATAGTTTGTGTCACGTAGCCTACATGATATTGAGATACTGCGAGAGAGAGATCTGTAGTCATGAGGATGGAGAAACACAATTCAACAGGTGTTAATGTATATGCTGTTGAAATGCTTGAGATGTGAGTCGTGCTGTTCATCTGCCAACACATTCTTAACTCTTTAGGATCTGCGCAACACGTTCTCCCATGTCATAAGAAGAAGAATCACCTTTCACCCCCTTCATGGAACAACAACAGCAACAACATGCACAAGGTGAAGTTAGACTGTGGATGCTGTGGAGGCAGCAGAGTGACATTGGACAAACCTGTGTTGTTTACTGCAAACTTATTCCTGTAAATGATAGAAAAAATATCTGGGATCTGTTATGATGTGACCTACATTAAAAGCATAGAGCAAATCGTAGAGGTGGAAAAGCCTCAGAGACAAAGCATGTAGCCTGCAGCTTTACATTAATATGCAAATAACTGTAAAACAAACAAACTGAAGATGCTGAGTGGTCTGACTTGTTGTTAAAATGCTTTTAGAGGAAGTGCAGGGAAATAACCCATTTTTATAAACCACCACATACCGCGTTTATTCATTATATTTCCACTAAACCATATTTTGAACCATATCATGTTTCAATAACACATGAATGGCTTTATTTCTGGTTGGAGCATTGAATGCACTTATATGTGAGTATATCTGAATAACAGCATAATAGTTCATTTCAGTTTTAATCAGGCATTTGATTATTATCATCGTGAATACCTTTTTTTTTTTTTTTTTTAGATAAAGAGAGAGAGAGAGAGCGAAAAGAAAAACCTTGAGTTTCTCCACTCAGCAAATATCTAGTTGTGTTAACCGGGTTTCCAGGTTATTGCAGAGAGCTGACATCAAGGTTGTGCAGGTGAACTCACGTGCTTCAAACACAACTAGTGCAGTGGTGATGGGTACATGTGCTCCACTGTCATGACCCCAATATTATCCAGACCTATAAAAATGCTTACCTAACCCTCATTCTACCAACATGTTTAACATACAAGCAGGGACTATTGACTGCGGGCCCCAAGAATAAATAAGTGTAAGAAACAAGCATCATTGAAACTTTATTAGGCTAATCTAAAAAAGACAACAACAATTAAACAAAAAATAACACCCAGAACATTGTTATTTTAAGAAATGTACTAGTTAATTTGCATATTAAATCAAAAGGACTGACAGAGGGTACCTACCACCCTGACAGTGTGTGATACTTTAAATTAGGACCCATGACAAACATAACAAATAAATAAATAGTTCCATTTATTAAAACTGCATAGCTGGATTGGATGCTTTTGACTGGAATCCTCAAGGAACCCAATACACTGGTATATATTTTTTTAAAGCACTATTTAAAACAGAAGCAGAAAACAATGATGTGAAGTCATAAGTAACTAATTGACAGTCGTGAAAAAGTGGAATGATAGAATAAAGCACCTGTAAGACCTGCGGTGCTCCAGTCAGTAGGGATTATGGTTCATTTTTATTTAATTACTCATCAAATAGATGCTTGAGTTTTATTGTTTGTCTTTTTGTACAGTGGTTTAACTGGGAGATCACACTTAATCCACTGGTTAATGAATAATACAATAATTTTCCATCTCATGCGCCACAGTTTACAAAGAGACAACACAAGGCAGGCAGATGTTTACTTCCTATGGCACCTTATATTGATTAATCTATTGAACCTTTAGTCTCACTGTAGTTATGAGGGGGTGTTAGACTGACCTGAATGAAAAAATAATGGGTGTATGAGGAAAATATGTCAGCGCTTTCTACAAAAGCGTGACCTCACTCAGATTAAAAATTACCACCACATTATTCATTAAAGGATAAGTTCACAGCTTTTCAAGTCTCTCTTAATATAATATTTATAGTCAGGTTTCCTTATGAAGAATAAAACATGTTTTGCTTCATCTGGTTCATTAAGAGATCCTGTCTAACGAGCTATCAATGAAAGTGACGGGGGACAAAATCCACAGCCTGCCTTCTGAAAAACTATATATTACAAAATTCATTTGAGGCTAACATGAAGCTTCAGGAATCTGATTTAGACAAATCGAGTATGTATGTATCGTCCAAATTTAAAGTGTTCCAAACATGGAATTCCCTCTTTGGGACGGGAGCCAGAATGAGTCACGGGAATACCTGTTTCAGTGTTAATATGGGCACCTGATTAATGTTTAATTACTTTTAATTAGGTGTAAGTATTTTCTCACTGTACAACTGCAGGCATCCTGCCACGGAGAGACCGTCACATTCTTTTGTCGTGAGTAAGAAAAACACTGAGCGTCCCTCACAGGAGAGCCAAGGGTGGAGCTCACTGATGCAGGAAGGTCAAAAAGGAACTCCAAAGCCTTGAATAAGCAAAACACATTACCATCAAATTCATTTGACGGATTCACAAACGTTTGTGTTAACAGTATCAGCTTTTCATCAATGAGATTTATTTGTGTCTTTAATATCATTTAAGTTTTAAACTCATCACCCCCTGAACTTTGAACTAGACCAACTGGAAAAACTAAGCCTGGTGATAGGCTACCTCATATTGTTTTAAATATGAAAAAGGGCTGTGAGTCAAAGTACAGAAGCTAGCTTATTTGCATGGAATCAATCTGGAAACCTGCATATATATATTTCCATATTTTTACCATGGGGATGACTTGTCCAACTGGGGAAACCTGTGTCCCCAGTTGGAAAAAAGTTGGGGTTTTTAGGTCAGTGACTAAGGTTAAGGGTAACTATTAGGTTAAGGCAGGTTGTGGTTAAGGTATATTGTCCCCAAAAGTGACCAATGACTGATTGTCGTGTGTGTGTGTGTGTGTGCGCGCGTGCGTGTGCGTGCGTGTTTGTGTGTGTATGGATGTGGATGGTCAATTGGTCAGTTTCAAAGCTGTTGGTGTGTGTTACCTGCCAGGAAATTATCTAGTAGCTAAATTTGGTACAAAGCACCTTTTCTCTTTGTTTAAGATTTGGTACACAGCCCCTGATATAAACAAATGTGACAAACTAAACTAAAATGTTCTCCGCAGGAGTGAGCACCATGACTGTATGTTTAAATACAGAATTGTAGCCTATATATAGCCTATATTCTCATTTAAAGCGCTTATACATGTGCTCCTAACAATAACAATAGTCTTACATTGAGGTCGCTCCATGTAAGAACTCGTGTGTCTACTCTGAGCATGGATTATTTGTAGTAATATCCGTCTTCGACACCATACCAGCATTACAATGACTTAAATGTCCGTAACACCCCTTTAAAAGTTTATAACGGTACTATAGTGTCAATATTTTTCGTGTTTCCTGCCCCCTTACGGTGTTTCCGGGCACACGATAGGCTACTTTCTCTATACCGGCTTTAAATGGGTTAACGAGCCAACAGTCGCCACGTGACCGTCAAGTTATATAATATATAGGTCAACACGTTTCTCTATAGCACGTGCAGCCTTCTGTCTTACGTAAAGTCTCGTGCAAAGGTCTCAAATTACACTATGTAGGGTGAGGAACAAAGATCGTCGCCGTAGGAGGTGATGCACCACTTCGAATTATATATTTTTTAAACAAGGGGGAAATGAGGACATGATTAAAATGATGAGTAGTTACATTGAGGACATTTTTGTTTTGTTATTTTTCACATTGTTGTTTTACTGAACTGCATAAAAGTTTCTAAATACACAAAACGGGTATGTTTAGAACAGTTTGCTACATTATTGGTCATTTAGTTACAATTGAATTAAATAAAACACATTCCCCAACTTCTTGGCCACCACTCTTGACCTCCTTCTAGAGCAGGATGTGGTATGATAGAAATTGCCCATAGAGGGGAACCCCCCCCCCCCCCCCCCCCCCCCCTCAAAATGATGTAGAAACAATGCTGCATCTCCCATAAGAAAATATGCATATAAATTGTATAGCTATAAAAAGCTCTTATTTTGAATACAGTGCAGTAAAACTTTAAGTCTCCCATCTCTCATAAAAGTGTTTTTCTTAATGATACCTCACTTAGATGCTTGACCTTAACTGTGTAAAATGATGTATGTGCAGTTTCACAAAGGGCCAGTCTTGACCATATTGGTGCCTTTGGTGAGATTTCAAGTTGGAGAACCAAAAAATGCATTAATTGTACCTCCAGTCCTAGAATTTCAAATATGAACTCACACTAAAACGAAGTGCAGCACTGGTACCTCCAGCCCAGACAATGTCCTCTCAGTCCTCTGGGCAAAAAGGCACTTGGGGGTCAAGAGGCCATTCAATTAGTGTTTGGTGGCATTGCCCGAGGTCACACTTGAAATTTAGAGGCTGTTGGGCAAAAACAGCTCAGTAAAGCTTTGAAAAATCAAAGGTGATGGGGAAAAATAAAGGAGACTAGATAGAAGGAATGCCTGCACACTGACTCAGATATCTCTTTTCATTATTTGTGACATTTTGACCAGCTGAAGGTCTGAAGACCTGATTCAGCATCTAGTGTATTGTTTTTTGTATCCAGCACCTATCGCACTGAGGGTTTATGGACATGCACACTACTTTGTTTCATTGAATAAAAGAAGGAAAAACATTAAGAATGTGTACAAATACTCACTTCCAAAACTTGTATAAAAGCAAGCACACCTGTCAGTAAAAAAAAATTCAAAAGAACAACATGTCCTACTCATTTGGTGCCCTGGGCGACTGCCTATGCAATCTATACCACGTGCTGTCCCTGGTTTGACACTTGAAAAGCTGTTTCCACATGAATCTGTTTAAGAAAGAAAGTCCAATCCAATCCACTTTATTTATAAAGCACAATTTTAACAAACACAAGGTTTTCCAATGTGCTGCACAACAAGATAAAACACAATAAATAGACAACACAATAGAAGCACAATAAAAAGATAAAAATCAATAAGTTGAAGATATGTACCCACCAGTATAATTTCAACTAATTTGGAAACCAATTGTGGTCCAAATGCGGAAACTTAAAATTGTGCACAGATAAACAGATAATTTACTTACAGTGAAGTAGGAAACATGTCTTAAAACAATCCTGGGGGTATTTAAATAGTCCTACGGCCATTCTAACTCAATCTAATTTAATAGTATAGATGTTTTTAAATATGGTTGTTTTCATGCCTTAGTTCACTTAGTGTTATCATAGTGATTGTGTAAATAAAGGCAGAGTAAGACATCTTCCCTCCCTCCTTTCTATTCACAGAAAAGCAAAGAGTAGCAGAGTCAGATCGGTGACGCGCACTACTCAGATCACAAAAATGCCGGTATCACCAAAGAATCCATCCATCATCGGTCCAGTCATGGCTCTGTTTGACATAAATCAATGATTATTATATTAGCAGGTTACAATCTCATTGCCCATCAGGACATGTACTCTTTGTCAAAACACCACACGTCACGTTTTACAAGCTGTGTGCTTTAAATAGAAGCGCTCACTGCAGCCAAAACGCGCTCACATTGGCATATCCTACATGTTTATGTTTAATGACATCAAAACAACACATAAACAACTAAATGCATTTTAATTAATGTTCATTTTGAAACATTATTTTCAACGATGCGTTAATTGCACTCCGTTGCCTAGGCTACATACCAACCTAGACATATCACTTAGTTGAATCCACACAGATGTAGGCTTTGTTATGCTTGTTCTGCTTTATTTCAGATTTTAAATGATACTGATTCAGGACAGAGGAGAGATGAAATGAATGGACCGCAGCTGTCATGGTAAAGCAGCGTTTGCTCTTTGCTCTGTCGGCTAAACACAGACATGAATGAACCGAAAAGGTGATGAAGGAGGAGGGGTGAGTGTGATCTCTATCCTCTTTTCCTGGTTTCCTAAAGGACATGGGTGTTCCCGTTCTCAGCCATCCCTCACGTTTCTCCCCCCACCACCACCCACCCCGCCTCCTTTGTAGAAAAAAATGAGACAAAAAAATGAAGTCAATTATACAACACCCCGGCTCTCCTGCAGCTCCCTCCTCTCCTCCTCTCTACTACAGCTGGTGGCTCCACATGCGCTGCCGCGCTCCGTAACCTCCACCGGGCACACCGGCTCCAGTCTGCAGGCATGTCGGCCGGCGGCTCTGACGGGACGGCTGAGCGGCCAGCGGGTAAGAGCTGTGGGACGGGTCACTCTGGGGGTAACAGTGGCATACTGTATTGGCTGTGTGGTATGAATTAAGCTACTTTTACTGCCAGAGAAAACAAACGTTTTGTTTATTATTATTATTTATTTATTTTTGGGGGACTGGATAAAATTTCAGAAAGTAGTTTTAAAACTTCTTCAGCTCCTTTTAGCGGACCTGCAAACAAAGCACAGGTTTGCTGCTAACTTTGTTGTTCGTTCAACTTCAAGTCAACTTAACAAAGTTTAGGCTACTTCTTAATTTTAAGATGAAATGACAACACAGCTGACCATAGCATAGCGTGCTGTGTAAAGTAACGCGTTACTCAGCTATTAGTGGCAGCTGCGGGCATTTAATTAGTGCACCTGATGGCTGGAGGCACTCCCGGTAAACACTTCTGCTGTCCATTCATTATTTTCCGTAGCTACTACGTGCTCGGCTCTATGTGCAGGAAGGGGGGTACAAGCCTAATGGTACCACATGACTGTAACCATGACGACGATTTCCCTTAATCTTAATATCATTTTAAATATCTCCAACTAGAAACTATACGTTTCTCTAACCTGTCCGAGTCATTTTTGCTTGGTTAACCTTCACCAAACCGTCCTCCGGGAGCTTAGGTTGTCACGGGGTCTGGCCGGGTCCCGTTCAGCTGCCTTTAAACTGGGTCAGTAGATCAGTGGAGCAGCGCTGTCTGAGTCGGGCAGCAGAGGGAGATAGTGGCTCCCGGAAAAAAACATCACAGTCACCTGGTTAAAACTTCAGAAGTCAGCTTCCACAAGTCTATCTCTGAACAAAAACTCTTAAAAACACCTGGTGTGATAATGTAACTAATTTAAATAATTATTCTTAATTATGACACACATATTAGTTAAGTAAATGTAGAATTGTGATGGATAAACTACATAAAGGTACAAAGGAAGTATATACATGTATCATAATAGTATCAATGCCTTATCAATAAAAAGTACATAAGTATCAAAGTTAAGAGTGTCAAATGTTTGCTATAGCTGGTTTAACTAATTCAAGTGTCATTGGTTGTTTAAACTTAATTGTATCATATTTTGTGAACGTATGACTGCATGACAAACTGTTTTAATAAACTATTAACATCATCATCTAAAGTTTATTTATGTCAAAGCATGATACTTTAATGTGTGTTTATTGAGCTGATTTGCCTTTTCTGTCCTTCTCTCACTCTATCTAATACACAAAAACACAAAAATGCATTCGGGTGATTGTTTTTCTGTTATGGTAGATAATATTTATGCTCTCACATGTTTGACTTAAATATCACCTCACTACCCTGACTGTGTGAAGGGTAAGGAAAGTCGCTGATACTATAATGTAGCGCATAGTCAAAATAATTCCACAGTGGAAAAAATGATCCAGATGTTAATGAATGTTTCTCAGACCATAACTCTTGTCACCACTGTCCATCTGTATGTTTAAAATGCTCAAAACAGTCAATACTTAAGCCAAAATATAATGTAGGTAAATGCACAGCTTCTACTGGTTGCCTAATAATGAGCATACAAATATGTGTGACATACAGAAGCAGAGATTTGAGTGAGTAGAATCAAGAATTATTGCTGTCGAAGTCAAGTTGCAAAGTGTTTATTCCCAGTCTGATTTCCCTGTTGAGTCGACACCTCTTGTAACCATAGCAACCAGATAAAGGAGAATAATGAAATATTTCCTTCTCACATGTAGGCCAACAAAGTGAAAAAATGTCTGACGGAATGGAAATATTTAAGGGCTATTAGTGAGGAGCACTTCTAACCCTAACCCTCCATTAAAGACTGGATAACTGGCCTTTTAAATGTAACATTTCAACTAGAGATGCTTTTAAAGGTGTTGACAATTCTCCATTTCAAGTGATATATTTGAATAGCACACAAGAAATAGTATGTTTTTAAAAGAAATATATGCTATGTAATGTTGTTCCAAGCTCTGGCTCACTGCATGTGTCTGGGTAACAGACTCCGCTTTTACTGCTTTTACTGCTTTAACTGCTTTAACTGCTTTAACGTTCATGCTCCTATATTCTTGGGTGTAATGTATATATGCAGCTCCCTCCATAAAAAATAATTGTATGTGCTTTGAAATAGAACAGGCATGGTGTTATCTGTTTTTAAAAAAAAAGAGTCTCTAATTACAAAACATCCTGAACATTTGCATCGACCAGTTTGAGGAGTTCCAGCAATTGTAGGTCAGTAAACCAGAAATAACCTAGAACATACTGTACTCTAACTGTAGGATTTAAGGCTTGCCTTCTCTCTGCATCCATCCAAAACCACAACACAGTGGTTATGGTCCTAAAAGCAAGCAAGAAGGCAAGCAAGCAGAGGCAGTGATCTCTGGCATAATGCAACTATAGTAATGTCTCAGGTGGATCGGATCACACTGATGACAATGAAGAATCGCAGCATTCTGACCTTGAAATGAGGTGAAAGAGACAGAAATATTTCGACTCGACTGTGTTCTGTATGTCGTATGCTTTACACTAAGGCAGCCCGTCGACAATTACGTTTCGGTGACGTATTTTCAGTTCAGTTCAAAACTTTATGAAGGACAAAGCTAAAAGAAAACTTTATTATGTGTGTTCCTGTCTGCACAAATATCAGGTCATGAAATTGTACAATATAATTGAGTTAAATGGTGATCTCAACATTTTGTACATTAGATCATAACTGTTTAAGGATCATACAATAAAAAAATAAAAATAAAATCTATATTGTATCGCAAGATAAAATCATTATCCTATCAGTAGATGCTGCCAAAGTATGTCTGCTAAATTAGACCTGTCATGATGACTACTTTAATTGGACGATATATTGTCTCAGAAATAATGGCGATAAACGATATTATTGTCATTGAAGATCGTTTTATACCACTGATACAATGCTATGGCAATATTGAAGTTAAAAGAATGATCGAGGCCATGTCCATGTATCTACGATAAGTCGATATATAAACATGATGTAAATAATTATGTTATTGTACGATAAATCAATAATTTAATTATTGTGACAGGCCTTTGCTAAATTGCTGATCTATTTCTGCTATTACTGCCAATATTATAAATAATAATAATAATAATAATGCATTATATTTAAAGGCGACTTTCAAAGCACTCAAGGACAAGGATAAATGAACTGAAAACAAAGCAACAAAGGAATAGGGTAATGATACAAGAGCTGCTGCATTGTCAGATAAAAAAAGTGTAGGAAAGCCATATAGGGAAGTAAAAGTTCAGAGAAAGGTTATGTGATGTTGCATTTAGAATGAGTAACAAATCACTGTGAAGGCGCACACTAGTGGTCTGAACTGAGGCCACTAATGGATTAATAACACTTCAAAAGGAAGTGATTCCGGCTCTGATGGGATCTTGAAATTGCGTCCTTGAAACAGCCATCTGTGCTGAATATCAACAAAAGGAAGTGCTCTTGTGTGCTAGCATACACACATAGTATTCAGGCTGGCTGTTCTGGTAATAAATCATAAAAAAACATTTGTTGGAGATGAGGGCGATTTTACACTTGTAACTACGACTGTATATGCTTGTCCTGGTTCCTTTGTCTGGATATGCATATGCTCTCTGTCTCAGCTAAAGTAATAATAGAATGGGTGACATCCTATTGCAGACAACATAGATACGATTAAAGTTAATTGTTAACATTTGGTTAATTCACTTTGAGGAAGTAGCTCTGTTGAATATTACTTATTGACATTAATATAATTAATAAAGATCATTATTTTTCTAAGTAATGCAAAATGTGTTTATATGAAGCAATGTCCAACATACTTTATGGACTGTTGAGCATACATGTAATTATATTACAATAATATATGTATGTAGAGACTATTCAAATAGTCAGCAAAGCAAAGTAGCTAGAAGCACAACCAGGTTAAAACACAAACTGTAACAATGTCATGAATAATGGTCAAATATAGTTCATTCAGATTGTCGTTTAAATTTATGACTGATGGCTTTGAAATATAAGCTGCTAAATTTCCATACTATTTGAATTTACAATGTAGTAAAAGGTGATACACAAGATAAAACAAATGAGGCACCCGCCGTCATGCTACAGGACAATCTACAATAATAATACGATGATACGATTGAAGTCAGTCATTCATCACTGGACGCCCTACACACTAACATTTTTGCTTCAGTTGTAAACAATGTGAAGTAAATACCCTGACATTTAAAAAATCAGGAATGGCTAGGTATAAATAAATGATAAATTACAATATTAGTTTTATTTCTATTTATGAAAGTTAATGTGTTTTTCGTTTTTTCTTTTGTATACTTCAAAACAGAATTGACCTTCTTATGTTAGTTATATTTTTTAATTAATTTTGTAAGATTGCTGTACAAGATGAACAGCATCAATGTATTTGTATTTACAGAACAAATAATAGAAATCATTATCAAACCATTTAAACCAATTAAAATAATTTTAAATAATAAATACTAATTTAGATTAGTACTGATTGGTAATTGTTAGTAATCTGTTCACTGTCTTCAGTATTTCATGAAGACCAGTACTTACTAACTTGTCGTTATTAGTCAAGTTGTTGGAACATTTTTCACTATGAGAATTAAAGCTGTGTATGACCAACATTTACATTTTGAATTGCTTGCTATGGTGTTTAGATGCAGAGTTCATTTTTATAGGTTAGCTCTTATACATTAATGAACATTTTGCAGTGTCTACTTTCAAACCAGCAATACCTTCTTTGGCAGTTTCATTTGGGTGCTGATTTGAAATAAAAAGCAGTCCATCAGTGAACTGGCAATACCATTGTACACAAGACTTTAATCCCAGTTTGTGTCCAGACGTTTGCTGTGTTTAGCACAGACTGTCTTTGTAATTTCTGCTGTTTGGACACTCTAACATTCCTTTCTGACCTTTAACGATCTGTTATTGTCGTTTTTGGCTCTGTGTTGGAGATGGAATCAGAAAACATCAGGTTAGCAAAACTTGCTGTGCTTTTGTAAATTTAAAAGCTAGATCTTTTAAATTGAGCGCAGGACTGAAAAAACAACAACCCATAACCCAACAATACAGTTGCTTGCATCCTCTGCAGATGTAACAGTATTGTCATTTACCTTAAAAGTGTGTCAACAACCAGATAGAGATAATGCGATGCTTTACAAAGTTATTTGCTTTCATCTGTGAAGGTTTTTTTGGGACATTTGTGACTCCATATTGTATTTATTGGCTGTTTGTTGGCCTTGTTTTTTATGGGATTGTGGGACCAGTTTTGTGCTTTTTATTGTTGTACTGTGTTAGGGATGTTGCATCGTGATATTGTGTGTAATTCAAAACAGGTCATCTATACTCCAGTTTACGCCCCCAAATACCTTGAAGTCATTGCTTGTTAGAAAAGATACAGCATTAAACAAGTGCATGTAGGTCATTTCATGCTTACTCTTGCTTATACTGAATTAGTTACACTCCTCTGAATCTCCTCTATTGCATTTCTGGATTTCAGTCCAAAGGTATGTCATCTGATGCACTGCAAGCTTGGCCTCCCGTCAGCAGTCTTGTCACGACTGGAGCTTTTGGCTCAGGCGTGACTCACAATGTGACTGCCTATAGGTGTTTTGAGAACTAGACAAAGCAGGCACTGTCGCTTTTATAGACGGCACGTTTAAGCCAGTCAGCTGGCAGTGCTCACCCTGGTGCCTGTAGGGAATATATTCCGACATATGAGGAAACAGGAAAAACAGTGTGACGTTTGAGGCAGCGTGTTGTGCAGCATCAGCGGTGGAGAGATGTGGTGGGTGGAAGGGAGAGCCGGCGAGTGTCTGCTCCCACATTCCACTTTTGCGTCAGTGGTGACCCACTAAACTCCTCTGAAGGGATTAAAGAAAATGATGTCAGTATAATTAAAGTTCCCTCGGTGCTGATCGAACTGTTGAAGACATGCAGGGTTGAAAAATGTGCTGTTTTTGTTTGTGAGGTGAGGTGTAACAGTTCAGTTTGACCTTTCAGCCACGCTCCCCTTACTTTACTAGGTTTTCTTTAAAAATCTCTGAATAAAGTGTTGTTCAAAAGTTGAGGATAAACATTGAAATGAACTTTAATGCTTGAAAAATAACAGTGTCCCTGACTGTATTATGAAAGTAGCTTGAAAAATATGAGTTAATAATTAATTATCATTAATATAAATGTATTTTCTTAAGTGTGAGTCCAGCGGAACAGTGGGAGAATATGGGCCAGTCATCATCAACAGTCATCAACAGTGATGTTGAATAGCTTTCTTCACTTTTATCAACACTTTTTTTTACCCAAATGGATGTCACAATTTGATGTATGGGAGTCCTGAGTATAAATAGGTCAGTGTAACAGCATTATATAAATGTTAGGAGCCCAAACCCATTTACTCTCACGTGCCTTCTAAACTGACAAACTCCCAGCATAGCTGGAGGTTTGGCGCCATTCAATGGAAACTTTCAGCCAGTGCATCGAGAGTTCACCTAGAAACAGATGACTACAGAGTGGGGTGGAGCTAAACCTGTGTGTGTGTGTGTATGTGTGTGTGTGTGTGATGTGTTCTCTCAGGCTACTTTTGGGGACAGTTAATTGGGAACAGTTTGTCCAACTGGGGACAAAATGCGTCTCCTCAATTGGGAAAAAGCAGATTTATGGGTCAGTAGTTAAGGTTAGGGTTAGGATTAGGCAAGTAGTGGTTATGATCAGGGCTAGGGTTAGGGTTAGATAAAAAAAAGAAACAAGTCGATTGGTGGAACTCAAACTTGAACTTTCAGGCTACCAAGGATGACAAACTGAGCAGACCTCTGTCCAGTGAGATTATGTTCTATATTGTACATGTTCTGCTCTCTAATGGGCTTCACTGTGGGTTTACCCCTACGAGGCGCGGCAGTGGCACCCTGAGAAAAAATTGTTTTCATTGACTTTCCAATCAGGGGGTAACATGTGTACTGCACCCTTCCACCTATAGAGGCCCATTGCCCCCGTTGCTCGCCTCCCTTTTTTTACTCAGCCACCTTGAGATCTACACTGCGATTTCTTGGTCCACCACCCGGTTTTGCAGCTTTTAACTTGTTTCATCATGTTGGATACAAAACCCTGTTTCACCTGTGCCACACCTATGATGTAGAGTAGACAGACAGGCACGAGTCCTGTTTCTTCTGCCTTGGCCTGTGGTATCAGGAGGAGTTCGACTCCTGGCCCGCCTGCCTCATGCTCCCCTGGGAGAAGCAGCAGTGTTTGTGACAGACCCCTCTCCGAGGCTCGGATAGGCTTCTTCTCCTGTTATTCCCTCGTGCCCAAGTTGGGCACGAGACCCATACTGGACCTGTGTGTCCTAGACGGCCACATGACACAGAGGCCCTTTACATATGCTACATTCAAACAGCTGCTGGAGTGTAACCAGCCAGGCGACTGGATGACATTCATAGACCTGACTGATCTGTACTGCCACTTTCCCCAGCATACTAAGCCAGTCACCATCCGACATCCTAGTCAGCAGATACCCCTGCTCTACGCCATGACTACACAACTGCTGGAGAAGCGTAGAATGTGCTTGAGGACACATTCCACCAGTGGTGTCACGTCCTTAATGGCACTTTTCAGGGATGTCTCATTGAAGGACATCTGTCTGGTCACCTCCTGGCTGTCCACTTAGACCTTTGCACAGTCATATATCAGGGACATCACTGCAGACTCTGTGTCCCATTCAGTGCTAGTGCACTGTCGGGAGGAACCATGGCTGGATCAGACTGAGGTGAGCCCAGGTTTGCTGGCTTGTGCAGCCCAGTGCAAGACCCTCAGGTAGGCAGCGCTCAGCCAGGGGACTGTTGGTATTTTCTTTTGGCTGGGTTTGCACCATACTAAGTCCCCAACAGCTAAGTCCCCAACAGCTTTCTCCTTAGATTTTAACCAACCGTGAAGCCCATTAGAGGGCAGAGCACATGCAACATAAAAGAGTAGTTACCTGGATATAACTCCAGTTGTATGAGTATGTGTGTAGTCCTCTAACAACAAGCCCTGCTGGGCCCAGCTGTTTTCACCAGACGCCATAATGCATACATTTTATAATTACCTCTGTGATTCATTTACAGGGCTTCAATTATGATAATAACATTTTTGTTAGTTTTTTGGGAGCGGCTGCAGGGTGTTGAGAGTAATTTGTCCAACATATCTTTCATAGCCTGAAGGTGCACCATTGTCCTTGTTTGCTTTCTGTTATCCAATGCAAGTGTGGTCTTGCTGATTTGTTTTTCTGTGTTTGTTTCAAGGGATTGCACTAGTCTTTGATTAGAGTCCAGTCAGCTTCACTCCTCTGGATTATTTCTTTGTATGTGGTTCTTTGAATGCACAACACACCCCAGTGGCAGAGCAAGTCTTATTCATTCATTCATTCATGGTGAATTATTAATACAGCATCCGACAAGCCGGCGCTCAAGGTTGAAGTATTTATTTGCAATCTCACATCACTGTATGGTTGGCTGTTGCTGTTCAGATCTCGCTGCAGAGGAAGAAGGCCCAAACCAAGCAGGCTCCTCGCTGCCAGCTGTCGAGCTGCCAAGGAAACGAAAGGGAGATGTGGAGGATAGGTCAGACAACCATGTACAGTAAGAGGAGCTTCTTACTTTTGTTTACTGTACTGTTCTTATTTTATACTACATGGCATACAATGTATTCCATATATTTCCATTTGATTTTGCAGGAAAAACCTCGATTTCCAAATGGATGATGACCTCAGCAGGTACACTGAATTCTTGGCTTTATTTACCTACTGTGTAAATAAAAGCAAGGAAAATGTTGATTTTGATCCCTCTTTATCTGCAGATCTGAAGGAGAAGATCAGCAAGTCAAAATGAAATGCTTCAGGTGATTCTATTTTAAAATCTAATTACTGTGGCATATGTCTCTTGAATAGCTTGCGTGTGATGTGATCAGCAATTTCAAACCATAATGACTCTCACAGAGTAGCTGCAGTATGAATTTCAGTTTATTATTTTCCTCCAAAAATAACTATGGGAGGTAGGATTTTGTTTTTTTACAACTCTTCCTTTACAGTTTTAAATTGCATTTACAGGGAACCTCACCGCCAGATTGAGAAGCGGAGGAGGGACAAAATGAACAACCTCATTGACGAGCTGTCTGCCATGATCCCCGCCTGTCAGCCCATTTCTCGTAAACTTGACAAACTCACTGTGCTGCGGAAGGCTGTACAACACCTGAAAGCCCTCAAAGGTAACTATTAACCCTTTAAAAATTTCAGGGAATGTCTATTGTGCTCCATCTAATTTAGTGTTTTTGTGTGTGTGTTCTCAGCTGGGACGAGCAGCGCCTTTACTGATACCACCCACAAGCCTTCCATCCTGCCTCATGATGACCTCAGACACCTCCTGCTCAGGGTATGTACAACAACAACTGGTGCCATTTGATGATACAGCTATTTATCCATCTATTGCATCAGTCTATTTATGTATTTATCTTTCTATCTACCAGGCTGCAGACGGTTTCCTTTTAGTTGTGAGTTGTGACCGGGCCAAAATCGTGTTCATCTCTGAGACTGTCTCCAAGGTCCTCAACTTTAGCCGGGTGTGTTAAAGTCCCCAACACACACTCATATTGCTGTCGTCATCAATTATAAGTATTAAAAAGCAGAGGTGCAGTGCATCCTGTTGGTTTTGCTGGCTAAGTTGCACTTCATTAAATTGAAATGTAATTGGACCTTTTGTGCATTTGTTATCAAAATTAAATGACATTCGT
Organism: Scomber scombrus; assembly: GCF_963691925.1. Lineage (NCBI taxonomy): Eukaryota > Metazoa > Chordata > Actinopteri > Scombriformes > Scombridae > Scomber > Scomber scombrus. The sequence goes on from NC_084991.1 coordinate 6,282,590, forward strand.
AATGTTAATGGCATTGAATCTTTGAGGTATAACATATGAAGCCCCGAAACTGACAAAATGTAGTAAAAGGTTACTGGATGACTAAACAATATAACTCAAAACATGAATAAATAATATTGAGTTGCTGGTTAACATAGTTTCCCTCAGGCATTGATGGCGACCAAAAAGAGAATTGAAAAGAGAGTGATACAGGATTTCCATTATGGCTGGTTGAAGTGTACAAAATGCTGTATACTGATATTACAACTATACAGTATGGATAACTATTGGTGCTTTCAGAAAATATTTACACAATGAGATTTTTGATTGACTACTTGAGGATTAAAGGAAAAGTATAAAACTACATTTCTTTTTACAGTCAAGTTTAATTATTATATAACAGTAATATTTATTAATACATTTAATCATATTTTTGACTGATCTGATAACTTAATTTAGTCAATTCCTGGGTTTCATATATAAAGCTCCACTACACTTGCTCTCAACATCCTCAGTTTGTGCTGTTACTACATGATCCTTTTGGGGTTGAGGAAACAAATCTTTACAACACAAATTGTTGTGGACACAAATGTATGTCAGTCTACAGAATCTATGAGAAAAGAGAAACTCATAAAACATTTTACAGACCTCTGCTTTGGTGAAATTCTGATCAAACTATAAATAAAGAAATCCAGGTCAAATTCTTTCAAAATGTGCTTGGCTTGCAATCTCTTAGATTTGATACATTTTCTGAAAGTCAGTTTGTAGTTCTTGGCAGCTGCAATGATAACCACACCTGCTCCACATTCTTGACCAAATTGTCTAGCTTTGAGATGGACTGTAGGCAAGTACAGCGGAGAGGGATGCAGATTAGGAGAGACACAAGTGAAAAGCTTCTAGAGAAATTTGACTCCACGTCTGCAGGGCAGCATGTGTTATTTGGGGACTTACCACTAAACCATGACTGGGAACGCTGTAACAATTCTCTTATTGGTTCTATTCAAAGCCCTCGATTATGGTCCAGATACATTTCTTGTGTGCTGAGCTGATAAATATTTTTCAAATCAAGCAGGTTTGCATAGCAGATGTGAAATTGCAACACTGACATAGACAGGAAAGTAAAGTGGAGATAGGAAAAAAGTGAATTTATGTATGTGGGTCATTTGCATTCACAGGTGGATTTGACAGGGCAGAGCTTGTTCGATTTAATTCATCCCAAAGACATCAACAAGTTAAAGGAACAGCTGTCGTCTTCTGAACTGTCCCCCCGCCAACGCCTAATTGATGCTGCAAGTACGTGTCTTGCCATGCCAGGTTTGACTATAAACTGCAGTTGACACTGTAACCATATATGGAAGAGCTAAAGGCAACTAATCAAGATGGGAATCAGTTGAATTATCAATTCTGGCAAACTGACAAGAATCCAAAACAGTTTTTAATTCCCATGAATGTGGTCTATCTGTGCACAGCTGGGGTCCAAGTCCAGGCGGATACCCCTGTCAGGGCATCCCACTTGTCCACTGGAGCCCGACGATCCTTCTTCTGCCGTATGAAACATAGCCGAGTGGCAGGGAGCTCGCTGCCTACTACTTCCAAAAAGAAAGGTGGGTTAGATTGTGATTCACACTACAAGGTTTACGAAGCACCTTCACCGGCCAGTTTTACATACTCACTTAGTGATGTCATGACGATAACATCCAACTAAGTTCAGTTAGAGGCATTTTCATTGAGCATTTATAGCAAATGGTTATACAGTCTGTTGCAGACAACAGTAAAAACAAAGATATAATAGTTAGAAATATCAGTTAATAAAAGATTCATGAAGTGGAGGAGCAATTTTTGATGCCCGTCCCTTACATAAAAAACCTGTGCATTTCGCTTAGACTATGTTACATGACTCAAAGGGATCGGCATTAAAAAATTGACTACTGTGTTACAAAGTATCTGTTTCTTTTACAAAATGTTGTAGTACAAGCCTGTGTACATAAAAACACAGAAGTAGAAATTAACGACAATTCCCAAGTTGCATTTTGTACGGTGGCCTTGAATTTTGGCAGGAAACATCTAAACACCTAGCTTAAAATTCTGTTACATAACAGCTGATGGCAAGGGGACACTAAAGATTACTGTGGTGAGAAAACTTTTTACAATCTAAAATTTAGGCTCAATTGTGGAGAAATTTAGCAATTATAGCTCTGTGGCTATGTGGCCTTATGGCCGTGCTACACCTGCATGAATATGATTGGACGTGACTGGTCATTTGATAGCCGCACAGCTGGTGATTAAGCCAGCAATTGCAAAGCATGAACGAAACAACTGGTGCTATTCAGCTAATAAAATCTGACTTCAGTGCTCTCTATGCTTCAATATTCTTCTTCTCCATATCCACTCAGTTATAAAGGAAAGCTCTATTTCAGATAAATATTTAAAGACAGAGAACATGACTCTCCTTCATTTCCCATGACCACAAGTTTCTCCAATCTGGTTGTTGCTCCATACTGTGTCCTATTTTCCAGCCCTGGATCAAGTAAGTATGTCTAAATGATTCTCAGATTTGCTCCACTTGGAATACCAGATGGATGGGATGTGCCGCTGAGGGCAACACAACAAGTGGCAGAAAGTTTACACAAAATCCAAAATCGTTTTTTGAATTGGACTTTACTGCAGTTTTCAGATTTCTCTATTATTTAAAGACAAAAATTCTACAAGAATTCAGATTCATTATGAGAATCTCCGGTATTTTTATACATACAAATAAGAGAGCATTGAGGTTATTCAACTAAGAGTAACGGCTTGATTGAGTTTGTCTTGAAAAGGTGGATCTATTCAGCATAAACTCCTGGACCTGTGGGGCTCAAACAGATGAGAAGAGGGAGGAGGTATACAAATGCATATTTAAATTAAAGATATTTAAATGTGTTTCTAGGCAATGAGGTCAGTGTTCAGGCAGCCAGTGGAAAACAAACTAAAAAAAAGAAGGGAAATAGCGGCTGTGTAGGTGGAAACAAACAAATGATCTGCTCTGGATCCCCCTCCACCTGTTTGCAAAGGTTTGCTGGCTTTGAGTATAAGTAGTTGAGCCTTGTCCTTTATTCCTAAGCCAGGGCATGACTGAATGTCCACAGTAAAGATCAAGAAAACATCTGATGTATTTTGAGCCTCTATAAATCAAATGAATGAATTGATACATTGAAAGTTACTTAAATATTGAGAAGAAACAAAGCAATGTTTTTAGTAATGACCAAAATGTAATGACATAAATACATCTGTTGTTAAAATACACAGGAAAAGGTCATTTTCCAAACTTTGTACAATGTGGGTCAGAATGTTCTGTTTGATTTGTTGGTGGAAGGAATTCAAACAGATGCAGTCATTTAAAACAAGTTGTCCTGAACAGGAAGTAGGTCAGCGTTACAGCATTGTGTAACACAAAGTAAAAAAAAAGGTGGTCAAAACCCCACTCACTGTAAATCTGATTGCAGTCATAGAAACAAGAGAGGTGCTGCCAGCTGGTGGCAAATATCAGCTACTGCACTATGGAACATAAGCACAGAAGGTAGTGAAAATTATTGATCATATTGTGTTTAGCTGTCATTACATTTTATCTCATCTGTAACATGATCATAATATACCTTCAATTACTATGGAAATCAAAATACATGAAATCATTAACTTATTCCTTCCTCAAATACCATTTCGACTGTCTAGTTAAATGGCCCTTCATTTAATAGGTTAAATGATAAAGGGATATCATGGAAAAATAGAAACAAGCATGCATTAAGTATTCTTTGTGTATGCTAAACCTGATTACTGAATGACATATTCCTTTATTGTGACAAACATGGGCAGTGTAATCTATATTGTATGAGATGTGTGTGTTAGTGATGACCGAGGATAGAGCTTTTTTTATTTTTATTTATTTTTATTTCGTTGTATTGACCTCAATGCATTGACAATAAAGACAATTCAATTCAATTCAATATTGACTCAATCTCACATACATTTTCCTGGTGTCTTAGAACTGCATTCATTGATTTTAAAAAAGAAAAGAAAATGTTGACACATTATCACTGTATAAACACTGTATATACACATCCAGCAGATACATGTTTTTGTTTACCTGATGAATGTAAACCCAATATTCACTCCACTTTTTAGCTCTGCTCTGGTTTCCCCCAACTGCTGAGAGAAATATCTGGCCATTGATCTTATTAAATGGACTGTACTTATATAGCGCCTTTCTAGTCTTTTCGACCACTCAAAGCGCTTAACACTACAACTCATTCACCCCATTCACACACATTCATACACTGATGGCAGCTACCACGCAGGGTGCCAACCTGCACATCAGGAGGAAGCTAACCATTCAGTCGCATTCATACACCGTTGGCACAGCAACGGGAACAATTAGGGGTTAAGTGTCTTGCCCAAGGACACATTGACATGTAGACTGGAGGAGCCGGGAATCGAACCGCCAATCTTCCAATTGGAGGACGACCGCTCTACCTCCTGAACCACAGCCTGAATCAGCCTGAACCGATCTTTGTATGTCTGCTGTTTGATGTTTGGCATGTAGTGTACAGTTGGTTTATCAGAGGTGAAATCACCTGCCTGCGGAGTCATTTGATGTATCGTCACAAAATTATTGATTGTAGCACCTTTGAATACTCACTATGTATTATCCTCTGCAGCTGAAAATAGTCCCCAACAAATGCAGTGTTTGCTCCTGTTTATGTTTGCTAAACACTGCAGTGCCCACCTGTTATAAGAAATGACTGAGCCTTTAAAAAGAAAAGAAAATATACGCTATGTATGTCTACAGTTAGGACAAATGAGCTTGGGGCTGATTGCCACAGGAAGGGTAGGAAAGACACAACGTACTGAGAGGCTAGGTTAGACATGATGATATATTGTATGTAAAATGCTAGTCTTACCCTTTAGAAGCGTTAGATGGTTTCCTTTGACCATTTAGGGTCCAGTATAGTGTCTTAATATAAATAAAAGTTGGATTTCTGATTCCTGTTTGACTGGAATTTATGCATTACAGTAATACAAATAAGGTGTCATTAATAAAAATTGAAACATGACACAAGTTGACATAACTTCCATAGTGATCCTGGTTTATTTACTTAGATTTCAGCTATATTTAACTTGACGATGCATCATCTATAACTACTTTTTCTACCCACAGATACTTACAGATACTGTACCCTCCACTGCACTGGGTATTTGCGGAGTTGGCCGAGCAGTCAGCTGGACTCAGAGGGTGATGCCGAGAAGGAATCCTCTAACCTGACCTGCCTGGTTACCGTGTGCCGCTTCCAACCTCAAGTGTCCCACCAGCCTTCCAAAGATATCAACGTCAAGCCCACCGAGTTTGTCACCCGCTGTGCGATCGACGGCAAGTTCACTTTTGTAGACCAACAGTGAGTTTCCCTGATTCTATCTACCTCCAGCCACACCATTTAGGCCTACCATTTCCCCCATGAGTCGTGGATTTGCTATGAACGCAGGGTTCGACTGAGAAAAGAAGAGCAGGGCCGTGTTGTGGTACAGCACATTTTGTCCTTTCACTGTCAGTGGAGATAATCCTTTCTGTCTTTGCTGTTGTTTCTTAGAAGGAGCTGTGCATCTTGATGACATCATATGAAAATATCTTCTCATTTGTTGGGAAGTAATTTCACACCTCAAGTATAGTGAAGCATTTTATCGCATTTACCGTGTGTGACTGATGATGATAATACAGATGTTCAGTGCACACTTTCATGCCATTTCATCCGTCACTGTTTTTGGTGAGCACAATCCTGAGAGACACAGAGAGAGAGGGAGAGAGATGGAAAACACCACAATAACCAAACCCTCCCTTTATTCTCTCTTTCCCAGATCCACGACAATCATAGGTTATTTGCCGCAAGAAGTTCTTGGCACGTCATGTTATGAGTACTTCCACCAGGATGACCTGCAGCACCTTGCAGAGAAACACAGGCAAGGTGATGGAGCATAACCACTACAGCTGGCTAAATTAATACAATATCTATCTATAATTTGTAGTCCAAAACAAAATATTCATGTTCAGAGGACTGCGGAGAAAGAAAATGTTTTGCTGTGAAGTTAAAGAAAACCCCTCAATATTTATCAATTAGCTTGTAGGAATCTGTTTCATTGTGCTTTGTCATGACACTTTTGTCCATTCTCCTGGTAGTTCTCCGAAGCAAGGAGAAGATTGAAACACAGTGCTACAAGTTCAAGGCAAAACATGGCTCTTATGTTTTACTCCAAAGTCGGTGGTTTAGTTTCACAAATCCATGGACCAAAGAAGTTGAGTTTATCGTGTCCTTAAACAGGATTATCTCGTAAGTATTGGTTCATTTATAAAGAAGTGGTTGAACAGCACCTCAGAGTCATTATGAGAGTAACATCCATTCATTTTGTCACTCATTTTACAACTGAAATGTGAGTTCTTTAGACACAATCTTCTTGATGATGATTCATCAAAACCCTCTCATACAATATACCCATATTGTGCTTCATGATGGTATAACATATATTTAAAATACAGTTTATATACAGCAGCTTAAAAACTCCTTTTCACCAGCAGGGGGCCTGGTCACACAAAGGATGATGAGGAGGCAGGCAGCTCAAAAGCACTAGGTAAGGGAAATACATACTGTATATTTCAAAATTTGTCTGATGTTAGATTTAACTGCTTTCCTGTTTTTTCCACAGAAGACACAAAGCAAATACCTATAATTCCCGGCCTCTCAAGTGGTGCGGGCAGGATGATCTACGCAGGCAGCATAGGGACCCAAATTGCAAATGAGCTCATCGACTCCTACAGGTGCATTATGTGTTTATACGTATAAAATGATAAAACTAAATAGAAATGGTTGTTTTCCTTCTGTATTTGTATAAGATTGAATGGGATGAGTTTTTGATCAAGGGTACATTGAATACAAGCTCAGGATATAAACGAGGTAGATCCAACCTGTAATGATATAATAAACTTAAAATTATGATTTATACTTATTTTGTATAATTATATGTATCATATATAATTTTTTTGTTGTGTTCCTGCCAGTAGGATGAACTCTTCTCCATCAAGCGGCGCTTCCAGTCCGTTTGGCCCGGTGCAGGAGAGGAGTCCACTGGTTTCCCTGCAAACCAGCAGGAGTGTGAGTGATCACTGTTCATTAACATGGGTGCACATGACACTCACTTAACATAAAGCTCCAGTCATAATTTGATTTAGTAAATGTCGTGACACAGGCAGGTTTAATACTAATGCATGGCAACTGTTGTGGCATAAAGACATATATAAGTGTATGCTAATTTTAATGTATTTTATGCTAATTGTAGCAATGTGGTATTCTCTATACAAATTAACGCTCTCCCATACCATTTTCAATCAAATTAATGGTGATATGCAGAGTTCTGATAATGTAGGCTCGTCATTAGGAGGCATCATTAATGTTATGCATTGCACATGAAGGAATTATTTCATCATATACTAATACTTTTTCTTACAGTAAATAAAAAATTTTTCCCCCAATGTATGCTCACATGTGCTTACAGTGTCTCTGAAAGTCAAATATAAGAGGTTTTAACACACAGCAAAATAGAATTTTTGTCTTTAGCTACCTCAACATTTTCCTCCTGAGTTTATTGACATTGGGCCCTGAGCAGTGTTTTAACATTAAATGACTTGTTTCAGCCACCCAGCAGAGAGGGGGCATCAGGCAGTTCATCACAGTCCCAGCCTGACTCAAGGACAACAGTGGGCACCAGCAGTGCAACTTCTGAAAGTACAGGTACTGTGAGCAGGATCATTATAAATACATGCTGTAACAGTTATTCTCTAAATCTCTTCGAAGATGAAGAAATCCAAAGGCTTCAGAAATTCTTTTGACATTTTATATTAGAGAAGGAGGGATAAAAGCAGCCCACACATTTAGCCTCAAGCCTCATCCTCAGTGTGCTACCAAATCTGAATTCAGCAGTCTGGATTCATACAGTTAACCCCACTATCCCACAGCTGACTCAATCATTAGGTGGTCTCATTAGATGATATAAGAGATGACAGCAGTAAAATCCAACATTTCTACAAATGCAGATCCATGTTCCCTTATTTTTGTGGAGCTCCATCTTCATTGTTCTCAAGCAGAATGTAGAAGTAGATGTATTGTTCTACAAACACCACAGACAAAACTTTATTATATCCAGTGATGCTTTAAAAACACTTATCAACGTATCAATAAATAATCTGCTCTTACTCATGTAACAGAGTTAACTGCCCTTGGGTACAACAGAGAAACCTGTTTGTGGCTTCTGTGAAGTGAACAGTGATCTACTGTATAATGTTCTTTTAAAACTTTTGTCTTCTTACTGCATTGCATATAGACAGACACGTATAATCTGTGAATATGACATTAATAACCATTGACAAATTTGCAGGTAAAACAATATAATATATTCCATCCTGTCAATGGATAACCTGCAGTAAGAAGATGTAATTTTAGTTTGTTAGTTGACAAGAATTTAGGATACAGAGAAGTGGGACAAAGGTATTACGTCACTAGCAGCTGAAAACATGGCATGGCAAAAGGCATTCTAGGAAACAGTCTATAAATCAACAAGAATCCAATTGCACACTTTATGTTTGGGGAACCTTACGTAAGTGAGCTGGTGGGAAAAGACAAGGGTCCCCAGGCATTAGGGTACGTCACTACCTCTAAGGTTTACTTAAGAACTTTAACTGAACTGAACTGAACTGAACTGAACTGAAGAGTATTAATGTTATATTCTTTCTTGTAGAGTTTTAGTTGTGAAAAAGATATTCACCTATATTAGCTAAGGCAAGTTGAAAATACACACTTCGAATCTTGATGAACAAATTATTCAAGTGGAAAATCTCATCATCATATAATTTGTTGGAAACCAAAATCATCAACCCATTGAGGGCTGGATTCAAAATCACACCGGAAATAAAAAAAAAAAAAATCCGACATGCATGAATGCCTGTATGCACTCCAAACTATGTCTGGATGTGCCCCTGATGAGTTGGCGGATGGTGTACTGGGGGATCTCCTTCCAGACCTGGATCAGGGCATCTACATACATTTGATTTGTGTTCTGTAAGACTTTTCAAAGGGGGATTTTTCCTTCAGTCTTGTTTTGTGTCATTGTGTCTCACCTAGGCGAGCCATCCCAGCTGGACTTGGACAACATGGAGGTGCCGGGCCTGAACAGCTTCAGCAGTGACGAGGCAGCCATGGCGGTCATCATGAGCTTGCTGGAGACAGATGTGAACATGGGTCAAACGGGGGACTTTGAGGACTTACACTGGCCTTTCTAGAGGGAACATAGACTTTCAGCCCCTCTCAAATGCTCTTGTGCCGTTTTCTTGCCGTTTGCCGAGAACTTGGCCATTCAGTCGTTTTTTCTTTGACCGACTGATCCAGCCTTGCACAACTGAACCCACTGGACTTATACTGAAGGCTGTGACAATTTGTACTTGAGGAAGCCTAAAGGACAGAAGTTTAAGTTAATAGGAAATGTTATGACTGTGATTGCTCTGTTGGTCCCCTGGGCCCACGCCTAAAGGAAAGTGAGGTTAAAGTGTCCCTGGAGCCTGTGGTAGTTCAGTGTCTTCCTCAGTGACACATCTTTTAAGGGGCTTTCCACTCTGTAACCCTGCTGCCATCTGTGAGTGACCAAGGTCTGAAGGAGAGTCAGACCCCTGCTGTGTGCAGCGCTACTAGAGAAATTCCTCAAACCTTTGACATTACAAAAGCTGTGGTACCCAGTGATAACATACGTCTCTAATTGTTCCATTTTTTATTGTTTTTAAAAGGTCCCCTACCGACACATTTGAAGTCATTTTAAAAGAATACTCTTCTGTTGAATGTTCTGTCTGATATCATGTCCAATAAGTATTGACAAGGCTACAAAGAATTCCTTTTCCTTCAATAAGAATTCCAGACTCTATGGATGTGCAAACATGGAGATGCCTTAGGCCTTGCACCAGATCTGGTCCAGGTACACTCCAATTTTGAATATTATGGCTTATTCTAATCATGCCTTAATGTTCAGGAATGATGTCAGAAAGAATGTCAGCCATCATGTGGACATTCTACTGACTTTTACTGAGCTAGTCAAGCAACTTTCATACACTTTAACTGGTTCAGTCATATGATCAGAATACATATGACGAACTAGGTTTAACAATAGGTGCAGGCTGTATGCACAGCAATAACTAATTATTTAAGAAATATTGAGTTGTGTCTTTGACGTTCAGAGGACTAATATAGACCTTTATCCACTATACATTTCAACAGCGTACCATCATAAATGATTGTGTCCAAGTTTTTACATCTAAATTAAAAGAGACTAACATCTTGCATCACTAGCTAACTGACTAACAACAGCTATTAACAATGAGGGCTAATACTATCAAAAACTACTAAGAAATATGTGTCATGGAGAAAGCTCTGTCCTGGGACTAATTTTAATCAAATAAATGCTTGAATAATGACTCTCGTTTACACTTTTGGTCCCAGGACAGACAGTTGAAATGACACCTAGCTTTACAGTCAACCCAAATCTGTGTGATCTCGTTCTCTGGCTTTGGGTTATAAATTGAACAACCCATTCAATTTCAGAATTTCATCCCTTCGACACAGGTTATCCCCACATTGAAAAGTAACTTTTTGCTTAAGATTTAAAGTTCTCATTATGTTTTCTCATTGTGTCATTTGCATATATGACCAAGGCTTCTACAATAGTTGTGATGCCCACCTGCAGACATCTCAAATTTGGATGAATCTTTTATCAGATAAATGGCATAACAGATCATTTATAATTTTCACCTTTTAGTTGAAAAATCACATCTGTTAAATTAAAGTCCAAAATCAGGGGAGGTAACCATTTCTCTACAAGCTTGTAAAATGTTTGTTTTCATACTGAATGTGCACTAAAGGACTGAGCCCTACTATGCCTATACTGTGTTCATATATCCCATACTTACTGTATATCAGACAGTTCTGTGAAAGTAATCCACACTGAGCTCCTGGGAAAATATGGAAGGTCCACCATGGATGGTATGGAGAATGTTTTCCAGTGTTAACAAGGGACAAGCCAACATGCTTTTAGGAGAAAATATTTTATTGCTGTTGTGTCATGTCTTATCCCCCCCTCTGTTGTCCCATAGTAGTGTTTGAACAGCCTACCACTGCACAGAAATTAGACATTGTATTTGTGTTACTAGGGAGATGAAAATGTTGTTTTTGAATGTCCCATTACCACAACAGCCTCTTGTAAAAGAAAACTCCACCCAGAGCATCTCAACATTGTTTTCAGAAAACACCTATTGGGGTTATACAATGTATTTCTGTATACATTTGGTTTTGTGGTACTCTAGGAAACATACCACACTTGCCAATTTTAATAATACTAATCCCAGCAACTTCAATACAGTTCAACATCCCAAAAAGAGCAAAATGAAAATCCATCAGAAGAGACAAATCAATTTCTACACAAAAGACCAGAATGCAATGCAGCTGCAAGATGGGTGGAATTCTGTGCTAAATATTTTGCACCATCATATCCACAGAGGAATAATTATGCTTTCAAGCTATTTACATGTTTTCAGATAAACCCAAATTCAAGATCAGTAGGTTAATGACAGTTATCTGGCATTGGCAGGCAGATGGAAAGAGTTCATCAAAAAGTAAATAACATTTTTATCACAAACAGCCCTTGAAATGTACTTTTTTAATATTAACAGTGCTTGAGTATGTGTGGGTGGATTTTACTTTTAAACTCAGTGACTGGCCTTCATGCAGCACATGTAAACTCTGGTTATATCACTGGTTCCTCTAATCTTGAAAGCATAATGTGATTGTGAAGCCTTGAACACGTTGTTTCTGACATTGTTCAATTGTAAATGAACCATTATGCGCTCTTTGTGGCTTTAAAAGCAAAAACAGTTGGTACTGGACAATATTTGCTGTTGCCATCAGTGCCATTTGAAATGGACACTTAGGAGTATTGAATATGCCCTGCTATCAAAAGATAAAATGTTTGATATTTGTGCAAATTGTCGTTTATGTGTCTGCTGTAACATGGAATGGAAGTTAAAGTCTTTTAAAGTAAAACAGTTTTTTCAGTAATTGTCGGAATTCCTTTTTGTGTTTGTTTTCTGAATTTGTCATTCAGTTTACAGGTTTGATGCAGATCATTTAAACTTCACTTTACACAAATTAATTAGATACTTTCCAGCGTAAATGACCATCATTTATTTCAGTTTTGTCATATTTTTTGGTCAGAGTAGGTTTTAGAGCAAACAATAATACACATTATACCTGCTTATTAAAGTAATGTCAACTATTTACTTAAATTATATATTTTTAAATAGTTATATTTTTCTTATCTGAACAATCACTTTTTCATGAAGTCTTTCCTCATTAAATTAGTGCTGCTGGATAAAAGAAAGGCAGAGGGGATGAGGATTGTAAAAAAGAGGCCGCAACTCAATGTGTTTGTACAGTCATTACTTTAATACAGTTTTTAAAGATAAATTCAATTTAGCCTAACCATAATCTATGCAATGTTCAAAATAACCATTTGAATACATAAATGATTTCTGAATAGCCAATTTATTTAAAAGAGCGGTTAGTCTTTGGAGAAACTGAAGTATAATTGAAACATGGGGGAATATGGTACTATATAAAGGTGTCATTATTTTTAAGCCACTTGGCTGTCTGTCCATATTGGTATAGCCTGGAATAAATTGGTATAACGTGGGTTAAATCCTGGAATAAATACAGAGTCATATTTAATTTATATATCTTTTCTAAAGAAAGAGCTTACAACATCACAACAAAATCACAAGAAAAACTGAAAACAAGATTCCATTATGTAAAAAGTAAAGGAACAGATCAGAGCAAGACAATTTTGCTTGGTTTGATTCTGGCAAGGTACCTTTGCTGCAGGTCATTCCTCTCTCTTTCTACCTGTTTCCAGTTGGCCTCTATGCCACCCACTGTTAAATATAATGTCAAAAAGCCCCAAAATTAAAATCTTTAAAATGTAGTAGGTATCAAGATGCACAATTTTGAGATTGTAATTTCGACTTTATGCTGACGACACAATACTATTTTCTTATCAGATTCACAATGCTCTATATCTAAAATATTAATTATATTAACAGCACATGGCATGTTTCAATGAATCCAAAACTATTCTATTTCCCTAATTGTTATACTACAAAATTGTTATAAAAATAAAAAATGTAACTTATTTTAAAATGTTTCATAAAGCTTTACATATGTAGGGCTAGATAAGATAGGTTTACAGCACAAGATATAAAACTTCTTTCCATCCAAACATATATCTGAAGAAAAGAGCCTTCAACAATCAATTTACCGTTTATATTTTCACATCATTTTAGTTAAGTATCTTCTAACTAAATCTAACTTCTTGCCCATTTTTTCACTAGGAAGACAGAAAATAAACACAATGAAGACAAATGGTAATCTATTGATTTTTGCAGTGTGAATGCACAGAAACACTTATTTAAAATATTTCTATGACGATGCAGGTGCTAATATCATAATTCACTATGTCATGTCACTATGTGTCTATGTATTACTTGTCTTTCCTTTCCATCTAAGGCAGCAAATTTGTCTTGCCTTTGACAGGTAGAATAGGGGACCTATGAACACACCAAAACTGGGGAATAAAAAACATAATTCAATAACATTACACAGTGTCTGTTCAGCATCATTCCAGTAGTTCATGTATAAAACCAGGGGAACCATCACCAGGACTGGGAAGTAAGAAATCACTGCAGGCACCACAACAAACAACACATTTTTCGCTGCCTTTCTCTTTAGGGGTGACTCAGAGCGGGCTTGGTTAAGATGTGTGAGGTGGGCAGGGCTTTGATGCAACAGTGATGAGAGTATACGCCCAAGGCAGGTGATCATTATGAGGAAGAGGCAGGAGACGAGGATGGAAATAGGCACCATCATGAGAGGTGTATCGCTAACTGTACCTGTTAAAAAACAAGAAGATAAACATGATGATTTCAAAACCTCACTTTCCAGTTTTTTTTTAACTGATTATATACTCAAAATGAAAACTACTGTCAAGAAAACATCAGTATTTATTGTTTCCTTCCCACAATAAGGATTAAATAAGGTAGATCTTCAATACTAATTTAATGGAAAAAAAGTTAGTTTTTAGTTAGTATGTAAAAGTTTGTTTGAAATGTCTGCTTTAATACTTAACTTACTATATTTTCTCACTGGTTGTATTTATTTATCTTAATGCATTCTGTTGATTGTTTTTCTTCTCATGTGCTGAGCAAAACCAATATATGATATATCTCATTCCTCTGTGCCATAGACCTCTGTTGCTGTCTTAAAACACAATAAGCCACACCGTTGCAATGGATGACATATTCTTACACTACGCAAATTACAGTTATGGTAGTTTGTTTTGAAAACAGCTACAAGTGACCATGTGTGACATTTAAGTCTCCTGGGGGGGAACATATCTTTGGGAATATGGTTCCATTCACAGTGTTACTAACTTGACATGCCATACATGCCATAACCTCTTGAATTTGTACTGAAGTTCTTTGAGAAATTGACAATGAACAAAGTAAATATACTACCTTGAACATTTCCAGGTATATCCTTTAAGAATTAGAACATCTTCTTTTGTCCTCAGAAAGAGTGGGCCATTCTGGGGTATAGCTCTACCTTGACTTATATTATCAAGTTCTCAAACTTTCTTATGCGTAGTTTTGTTGCCTGTCCATTTAATTCAAACTCAGCAATGGGCCTCTGTAATGGCACCATCTGCTGTTGATGGAAGATTTCCACAAAGTTCACATGTTGAACGATCAGCCAACACTTACCTGCAGCCACACAGAAGGTCAAGGTGACCACCCACACCACAGCAGACACAGCCATTCTGTACTCCCACTTCCTCAGTCTCATGTACAGCACAGGTCTAATCACCGCTAGGTAACGCTCAATACACATACAAGCCAGCAGCAGGGGACACCCAATCAGGTTGAACATACTGAAGATTACTCTTATTTCTCCCAGTGGATCTGCAGTGTTGGAACTGTTCGAGCCAGTGGCCGAACTTCCTGGTGAATGGTTGATTACAGGGTTAGTACTTGGCTTTTGAAATAGAGTTTGAAGTTTTTCTAATGTACCAGCTGGCTTGCTAACTGGTAGCTAACGGAGATAAAATGTATTCAAGAAAAACTCCAAAGGTGCACATTTTCAGACTGTCTATCCAAGAAAGGAATTTGTTTAGTGCTCTGTTGTTCACATGAAATGGCTATAACAGAGTTGCTTGATGGGAAATGTTAAAGTATCGTACCAGAAGCTTAGCATTATCGTACATTGAGGAAAAATACTGTATGCGAATCACTACCAAGAGAACGAATAATGGTATGTATTTATTGAGACAGCACCTACAAATCTAGCAACATTATTTAAAAAATGTTGATGGAGTATAGTATGTGATGCATGAAAGGGGCAATGTATTCTGATTGACGGTAAAGACGTCATGTGAGAAGAGACGTGAAAACACAGATGCAGAGATCTGTCAAGGCCTAATGTTTTTGGACCCTTTGTGTTGTCTTGGTTTCCAGTATGTTGTTCAGTTATTTGGTTTTGCTTATTTAAAATTTGGTTTTGAAGTGCGTTTTCTTGATTTAGATTTTCAGTTTGTGCTCTGTTTTCTCTTCACACCTGCCCTGCATTTTCCTCATTAGCCCTGCCCTGCTCCTTGTGTCCTCCCTTGCCAATCATCTCCCAGCCTGCCCTTGTGATGTGCCACCTGTTCTCTGTTGTTTAATCAGTACGGTTTGTATTTAAGTCCTAGTTTTGTGTTCAGTGGCTGTTGGATCCTTATCAGTTCTTGATCAAGTCTGTTTGGTTTGGTTCTGTTCTGCTCAGAGCTGCTTCTGTTTTTCGTACATATGTCCAAAGAAGTTTTCATAACATATTTTACTATCTTGATTGTGTCGGGAAAATATTTCAAATAAAATAACCTAGACTGATTGCAGCTACTAATACTAAGTGCTAGAAAACTGTGTGACAAAATTATCGTACACATATGACAATCATTGTACATCGTCAACATTGGGCTATAAGTGCTTGTATAAGCTGCTGTACACACCCTTTTCCCCCAAGTATCTATTCTGCCATTGGAAAGATTAGCTTTGGGACAAATTTCCGTTCATGCTCACCTGTATTATTTTTGTTGACCTGTCCATCATTATGATTTAATAAGCTGAAAGGCATTACAGATAGGTAGAAAAAATCCATCACCAAAAGATTCACACCTAGAACCTGGAAGACAAAGATTTAGACATAGTTTTAAGTTAAGTACGGTACGATTTAAGAAAAGAAATTAGTCTTTTAAAAATTTCAAGAGTTGTGATAGTGACTAGGCGGTGCAGTCTCTCCTTGGAAGTGCTAACATGTTAAATTCAAACTTGGACACTCAGGCCCCATAAAATGCTCTGAGTGTCCTTTTGGGTTAGCCATGTAAATTACACGTTCAAAAGTGTCCTCCGCAAGCCTAAATCTCATCAACACATATTATGGTATAATAAAGGAAGAATAGACAAGAACGTGTGTTAAAAATGTAGGTAGGATGGCAACAGTCCGATGAACACCCTGAAATCGTCTCATTTAAACCTCAGTGATTTTATGGATTTATTATAGAAACAGTCTTTATTTGAAATTTGAAGTTTGATTGAAAATAAAAAAAACCTTTAAAATAAATTAAAAAACTCTTCTTAACTTATATATTATATTATATTAAATATATACAGTGCCAGACACACTTCCATTCCTTTGAATGAGAAAGTGTGTCCAAACCTTTGACTGGTACTATATATTGTAATATTATATTATAGTCTTAACTAACCTACCTGTGAGGCTGACAGTGTTTTCCTTTCCCTCAGAAACACCCAAAGCAGGGCAAAGTTAGCAAGCAACCCTGTGGCGAAGATGAAAACATCACTGATATGCCATATGTAAAGCAAATGCTGTTCATTGCAGCCAGTGAAGTTAGAATTTTTTAAGTTTAACTTCACCACATCGTTTAAAGAGTGAGGACTAGGCATGCTGGTAATCTCTGATCCCGTGTCACTCCAGAAAGAACCCTGCCAAGTCAAAAAGAGTGATCATCAACATTTGACTTCATGTGTCAGACACATCTCTATTGTAAGACAGAAAGTTCTGTCATAGACATTTCCATTACTTGTGACCCTTGTAACTGTACAATTGGTACAGATGATCCAGTCAAAAATTGTACACCCTTAAAAATTGTTGTTTGTTTATTTCTGTTTTTAATTTGGCTCTTTGATTCTTTTTCATTAGTGCCTTTGTGCCCATTTAAATATAATATTCATAGAATTTATGTACATTAAAAAAATGTATTTGCCTTTAAAATTCTACAATAACTTAATTTATTGCAAGATAATAATAATTTCAGTTACGATTTATGCTGAAACAGCTGGATCACAAACATCTTCAAGCTCTGAATTGACTGTACAGATTTTATTTAACATGAAAATTCCAAGACACATTTTAAGACATTTTAACACTATAAAAGTTCATAAACGACTAAGTATGAAGCAGCCCCCTTTTTAAATCTAACTGTCCTTTCTCAAATTTGTATGTCTTTTGTGTGTGTTTCTTGGTCAAGGAATTTTTTCCCCTTCTAACCATTAATTCATTACCTCACGTGCACAATCTGTCATATCTTCCCTTTATTTATTTTTTATTCAAAGCATTTGTATTGTTAATGTGTTAAAAGATAAATGCCAAAGTCCCTCTTACCTCTTTGAATGTCTCCTGCAAGTCTTTGGAACTTATATTCAACTAGTGGTCCTTTCAGCCCCCAACACACAACTATTTAAAGGGCCGACACAAAAACAAATGAGCAGGTGTCTTGTGCCGATTTTCCACCCTTGAATGCAAAGAGGTATGTTGTATGTATAGGTGATTTCCATTGCATTCAGTCCATTCGGTGCCTGATTTTCTTAATCGTCCTTTGCATTGTAGAACGTGCTTGTGGTCAGGCAGACCAAAAGCAACACTGCCATGTGATTGAAAATATGCAATCCTCTGTTTTCTTTATGGGGATAATACTTTTTGTTAAAGAAAATTGAAAGTCAGTTTTATGTGCAGTATTTTATACATGCCAATTATGACATCCATCACTTGAATCACTTCAGATTTAATCTTATTTAATAGTACAAGATACATTTTTTTTTTAAAAACAAGCTCAATTATTTTCTAACACTACTAGTTGTAATGGATATTTTTTAATATTCATTTTTCCAGTACTGATTTTTATAAAACCCTTTTCTAATTATTTGTCTCTTCAGATTTGAAAGTCCATGATAACCTGAATTCTCCTTGTTAAACATGCTCTAATTGTAATAACACAACCCAAACTAAGAACTTCAGGCCTCCCTATTCAGGACAGACCTTTAAGGTAAAAGGATGTATTATTTGTGCCACCTGTGGGGTTGTTTACATTCTGAAACGCACATGTGGCTTGATGTACTGTATGTGAGGATTTTATAAAATGTGTTAGAAATGACCTTGGAATTTTTGTTTTTGTTCTTTTGGCTGGACTGCTTTGATTTAACCACTAGATGGCGCCATAGGTAACAATACAGATGACACAGATGAAGGGTTGATCACTGAATGATGTAATTATCCTAATGGGATGCCTTGTGAGATATTTGAAAGTGTATAAAAAGTGGGGTTTCAAGCCATTAATAATAATAAAAATAATAAGGTTGATTTATATAGTGCTTTTCATGAGACCCAAAGTCACTTTACATTGTGGGCAAACACAACCATTGTTCCTGTTTAGTCTCTGATGAAGGCCTTTGCCTTTTGATTCAGTACTGTGTTGTTTGAATGTAGAAGAAGTTGTGTGCTGTTTGTGCTCCTCCTCCTTCAAGCAGTTAAGACTTCTAATACCTCGATTACCAGTGTAAATGTGATTGGGGTTGAGGTGCTTCTTCATTTGCGGTAAATATGACTGCCATTACCACCTGTCCTGTCACTCAGATCCAGTGTGAACAGACAAACAGACCTTCCTCATGTGTCAGTGTCGCTCTGCAGGCAAATGAGGTCATTTCCTCATTTTCAGCTGGGATGACATGATAAATGATCCATCTTGCTCTGTATTTCCTGTCCCTCTTGTCTTTCTACCTTTTTTTCCTCTTCATTCATCTATTTCCCTCCCTTCAGTCAGAAATAGCACCCACTGTGAAGCAAAGACACAAAATGAACTGTTCAACTAAACAAAAATCTCTCTGTTTTATTGTAGTGTTATTACAGTATTATACAACAGCTTACAATAGGTCTGTCCACTCCAAGCCGTTAACCCCCCCACCCCCATCGCCCCACCCATTCAAAAGTGTGTAAAGTGCAGATTTGTTAGCGTGTCTACTTGAGTCAGGTTGAGGGTAAACTCACCAAAAAAACTACAGTAAAGGGACTCTTGCGGAGTTGATGATTTCAGAATGCAGGTACACACAGCAGACTGAGAGAATAATGAAAGTAGACGCTTAATTATTCATTTAAACAAATTAGAAATTACAATTAGAAACAATATGCAAAGCTGCTGAACTGCAGCGGAGGTTTAGAGAATTAAAGTGAATTAGTTTATTGGCCCTGCTCAAACTTTACATTTCAGTGCAGTTTCTAGTACATCAAGGACAAAGCAGCACTCTCACAGTTTGTCTGACAAGCCTTCATTTCTTCTTTGTTATAACTCACGTACTGAGGAGAACCTGTGTCATATCACACACAAGCCTTTTCAAAATAAAAATCGATGCAGCAGTATTTTCTCTGACTAATCACTGATCTGACATTGTCTGGAGGTCTTTATATTCTATTCAGTCATGTTCCTAAAACCCATCTGGAGCCTCGAATGACTATTTCACCAGTAAAACTGCCAACCATAAAACAAGCTTTTGTTATAAATGATGTGACAGGCTGAGTTGTGGCAGTACAATCGGAGAAAAACCAGAGGGAGACAGTTCGTCAATGATTCTGGTGAGAAAAAAGGCTCTACTAAAATAATCACTATATTATTAGGTCCATACAAACAGCACAAAACTGTTTCCATTCAGAAGTTGCAGCAACAACAGCATTTTAATCACAGTGTGCTTGCTACCCACAAATCCTTATCACCAATACGTGTTTCCCTACGCAATGTTGGAAAATACCATAACATATTAACAGAGCTGAGAAGTGACCCAAAACCTTTGATCACCCACGGCTTTGGTAAGAAATTAGTGAGATTTCAGGAGTAAGTCTTTAGCTTTGAAGAAAAAAGTATACACATATCTGTTGTGTTATTTTGGTCTAGATTATTTTGTGGACCATATAGGGAGGAAAGGTTGATAGGGATCATTTTCTGAACAATAAAGTATTTAAAAAATCAACACAGTTCAGAGGTTTGAGCTGCCTAAACAATGGCAGCCATTGTTGAAGTCCTTCATTGCAGGTTTTTCTTTCATAGGTGTCAACTTCTAAAATAAACCTTCTAGTGTTCCCTTGTCGACAGGCTACTTGAAGCTCTTTTGTAATTTCTGATGGCTAAAAGAAAGTAAGATTCACTCCTCTTATAGAAAGTGCGGTAGCAGTTCAGGAAGCATCAAGGAAAAGAATCTAATCTGTTCAGTTCCTGTTGAGTCCAAGTTGCAGGACAAGTCCAGCAAGCATGCAGTAAGGGGGGGGGAGCTTCTACACGGGTTGCATCTCCATTTCTACTCTTATCCTTCATGTTTGCTTTGGAGCATCACATTTGCAGTCTTGTGTGGGAGAAAAGGACATGAAAGAGTACATAGACTTCATGTGTCTACAAAATGTGCCTGTGGACGTCACTTCAAAACCAAAAAGTGACGCCTTCTCTTCTTTCTCTTGATCTTACTCTTCTCCTTCAACACCTCCAACAATAATGGCACAACACTCTGTATATCTTCAGATGTTGCCCCAATTTGTTTTGTTTTCCTTTCATTATTATAGAGACTGGAAGGCGCAGCTACTGCCATGGCCGCTGTGGTGTTGGGTTGGGATTGGGGTAGATTGGCGCCGGGGTTCGGTGAGGGTAGGCGGGCACAGCTGTGTTGGGGTTAGGAGGGTACGTAGGGGTAGGGTACTGTGCCATGATCTGAGGCTGAGCGTTGACGGCTGTGTGGGCGGGTGAGGAGGAGGTGGAGGAAGAGGGGATATGGAGGTAGAGAGGAGCGGATGGAGCGGAAGGGGCGGATGGGGCGGAGGGCGCTGTCGGGGTCGGGACCCTCTGCAGGACGACATGAGGGTAAAGCTGAGACTCGGAGCGGTAGAGGCCGGGCAGGGACGCCTTCAGCAAACTCTCTTGACTCCTGTATGAAAGAGAGAGAGAACGAACAATCTTTAAAAATAGGTCACAAATACTTACACCTTAGAGCCAGTCTAATTCATGCTTTTTTACTTAAATTGGATTGGCATATGAGATGCCACTCTGTGAATTTGTTGAACTACAAAAACACAGCCTCTGCAATCGTAGTGATTTTCTATTTTACCAAATTTAGCCTTTACAGAATTAAAACTAGTCACAGCTTCTATAAATTGACATTATCAGCTTGAAAATTCGAGTAGTTAACCTCAAACACTTCACCTAACTATAACTGGTTTACATGTTGATTTTGATATGAGCAACATACTGTAAGTAGAGCGTACTGGTGTATCTAAGAGTTGTCTATGTGTGCCTGGTTTTCCTAAAATATATCAAGTCTTACTGAAGATCCACAGAGGAAAACCGTTATTTCTTATTTTCCTCTTTGTTTGAATACTTATGAAATAGATGACACTGAATGTAATGGAGCAGTGTAATAAGAGGATGTTTGCAGAATTAAAAACAATTCAATTTTCCTTTGATTAAACTTCAAATTGCATTTGGGAACCAAATAGGCTTGAAAATCATTCAGTTGTGGAGGAGCTTTGTTCCTAACTGCATCTTGTAATACAAGTCATGCTCCTTCATGCTGGTTCTGCTTCTCTGTAGATGTCAGTGCTGCCAGTTTACCTCTGGTATCCTCTGTTCTCATATCCATTGAGGCCTCCAGTCAGGTAGAGCGGACTGTCTGGTGCCAGACGGGGGTTCATCCTCTGGGAGAGATGGAAGATCTTGGGTGGAGGGAAGGCTTCCCACTCACCCTCTTCTCTCTCTAGCCAGCATTCGCTGCGATGGGTTGAGCGCTTCTCTCTGCGTCTGAGGACGAGAACACTTTATCAGTATAGTGGTGCCCATACACCAGGGACAAAGGTTCAGGACAACTAAAGATTGGATGTAATTGAGGGATCCAACAGCAGGGATTATATTCAAGGTTCTTTTTCACATCTACCTGCTCCGTCCCTCTTTTTTGGCTCTGTCCCGGGTTGACCGTTCCTGCAGGCAGCAGATGAGGAAGGACAGGGACATGGCGAGGATAACGATGCCACTCACCACTGAAGCCAACACAGCCACTCTCAGTCCACGGTCCTCCGGTCTGGGGATTGCTGTGAGGCAAAAGAAATTACATTGCAAACAGACTCAGGTAACACTTTATGTCTAAATAAACCTAAAATTTTAGCCAAACACATGTGAATTACTATATCATAGTGGCACTTAAAAAAAAAGACTGATCCTGCAACATATTCCATGTACTTCCTCTAGAACTGTCAGTGTGCATATGCTGTTAATGTTAATTTCACATGATATGTTTGCATGTCGAGAGGAAAAGTTAGAAATGTTCCCGGAGCATAAAAAGATCGCCAGTGATGCTTTACATGCAAGCTACAACCACATTTCACGCACAACCAGAGCTGTGGAGTGAGAACTAGTCCAAACACTATAATGTAGTAGCTGTTCTTACTGACTGTAAGTGACAACAGTGACTTAAAAAAGGTTTGTGCATTTTAAGATTTAAGATGAAGCTGAAACTCTGGCTCATTTTTCCAAGTATGCTTCTGTGTAAATCTCTATTTCAAAATACACACATTCACAGACAGGCAGGTAGTTGCTCCACTGTGGTTTGCCATTCCTGACATTGCAGTAGATTTTGTCGCTGCCAACCAGCTGGTATCCCTCACGGCACCAGAAGGCCAAGATGCTGCCCACTGACACGCCATTACCACCCTCCACATAGAAGGAACCTCGACGTGGTGGCAGGACAGGGGTACAGGACAGGCCTGAGGAGAGATAAAACAGATCAAATATTAGATGGAGTGTGGTCCACAAAGGATTAATCCCACAAATGTTGGGGATCTCCTGACTTTTCCTAGTGCTGGTTATCATTTTAGTTTTTTAGTGCAATGTATCATCAACTATTGGACAGATTCCCATGAAATTTGGTGCAGATATTCAAGATTCTAAGAGGTTGAATCCAACTGATTTTGGTGACTTTTTATCAAGCGCTATTGGCACAAAGTTTCTATACATGTTCATGGTTCCCAGATGATGAATCCCAATAACTTTTGATGCCACTATCTATTTGTCAGCTTGTCATTTTACCTCAGGGTGACTTGTAAATACTGATTTTCTGAATTGTTGTGCTAACATGTTAAACTAATATGATGAACATGGTATCATTGCTGTACCTGAGTACAACACCACAGAGCAGTGGGCATGGCTGTAGACTCTTAGTCCTGTTTAAGAAGTAAAACATAGTACTGGTGGAGTTTAAGTCAAGTTTTATCTGTCAAGAAAGAACAAAACTCCAATTTGTTGGTCGAAAATGCAGCCTGGAATCTTGATCCATTGCACTACGGTCTTTTTCCTGCAATTAGGTGTATACATTTGTCTTTTTATTGACTGTTGTTGGCACTTGTAGAAACAAGCTTCTCTTTGACTCTGAGAAACAACATTTACTGTCTATTGTTGCCTCCAGAAGAGTGGGTTTTCCTCTGGGTTTTAAGGCCTCTGGAGGGGGTGCTCTCATATTGAGCATGGACTACTTGCATTAACTGGTATAGAGTGCCTCACACTGTACCTCATCAATAACTGTTCTGTTTTTAACAGTGTTAAAGTCTTTTATTGACTTCAAACTGTCAACTCTGCCCCACTCACTTTGTAACACACCCATCTCCTTTTTCATGGTCTCCCTCTTTCTACCTCTCTGTCTGACATTTTCCTCCATTTCCCAGCCTTTATATCTCTCTTTACCACCTTCTCCCTTTTCTTCCTCCTTTTTCTTGTTCTAGCTTGGCCCAGAGTGTGGTTGTTTTCTACACTGGGATTTGCAGTTCTACTGGATAGATAGAGAGTGAGAAAGAGAGAGGGAGAGACAGAAAGTACTATTTTTATCTTCCTTATGCTACAATACGCAAATACCTCTGAGAGGTCTCATGATACAGCAGCTATTGTTGGATTGTGCTGCAGGGATTTTTGAGGCTCTCAGGAAATCTTATGTGAACGTACAGCTTGCACAAAACATTCCATATTTATATGAAAGATTTCAAATGAAGAGTATGTAAAGTTTTCTCTACAGTGAAGCA
The DNA here is from genome assembly GCF_963691925.1 of Scomber scombrus. NCBI lineage: Eukaryota > Metazoa > Chordata > Actinopteri > Scombriformes > Scombridae > Scomber > Scomber scombrus. Next base: position 6,307,153 of record NC_084991.1, read on the forward strand.
CAAAGTGACCATTTAATATCTACAAGGTTATTGATCTTATGACTCAGCAAATACTTGGCCAGCAGCTGGGATTTCTGGCTTTTGAAATCTCAGACTCATGCAATATGTTATTAATTTGTTTACAAAAACACTTGTAATCAACTGTAAAGACAAGATGATTAGATTGTTTTCAAAATTATGCTTTACTTCAAATGAATAGGAAGGAAGGGCCATGTTTGTAGTGGCTATAAAGATGGAGGATAGCTTCCTATCATAAACTAAACAAACCCCATCTAGCTTCATTACAGAGAGAGGTGCAATATTGTTACTCTTTAATAAAATGAGTGATTTGGTGAGATGCATCTTCACTTGAATCATTAACAGGAGCCAACAGTCACTAAAAACATTCAGCTGCACTACATTTCAGTTATGAAAATGTTTTGTTTGCTTTACTTGATTTTTTTTAGCCACTTTGGGGGAAGCACGAGAAGCTGTAAACACAACACGAATGTTAAATGTGTTAGCAAACATTTACAAGTCTGAGTCCTATTTCGGACCACCCAATGAATATAAGTCCAATATTCACTCCACTTTTAGCTCTGCCTTGGTAAATATGTGGTTCTTTAGCAGCTAATTTCTCCACTATGCTATAACAGCTAGCCGCTGACTTTGTTTGTCTGCTATTTGGTACTGGACAGGTCACACACAGTAGGTTTATAAGACATTTCCTTACTGAAAACAGTTTTTAGGTGTGGCTGGAAACACAGCTAATGACAGTAATGATAGTCAACCCAAACAGTAGGCTAAAACTGTGGCCTTTAAATCAAAACAATTAGCTAAAAGACGCTAAAACGCTCAGTAGACCTAAAGGGAACTCTACAGGGGAGATCATTCTCAGTGGGTTTGTCAGTACAATAAACACCTTTCATAATACTCATTTTGGGTTGTTAATATTAAAAAATTATTAGTGCAGCTTTAAAATTATTGGTCAGTTTAAAGAAATGCTTTAAAGAGAAATTACAGCACAGTGTTGTGTGTTGCTGATGCTTTAATGAGTAATGGCCAGAGGGGTATGTGAGGCTGCGGTTTGCTTTGCTGTGTCAGTATTAGTGTAATCTGTTTGTGTGTGTGTGTGTGTGTGAGAGAGAGAGAGAGAGAGAGAGAGAGAGAGAGAGAGAGAGAGAGAGAGAGAGAGAGAGAGAGAGAGAGAGAGAGAGAGAGATGAGAGAGAGAGAGATGAGAGAGAGAGAGAGAGAGAGAGAGAGAGAGAGAGAGAGAGAGAGAGAGGAGAGAGAGAGATGAGAGAGAGAGAGAGAGAGAGAGAGAGAGAGAGAGAGAGAGAGAGAGAGAGAGAATGAGATGTCATCCCAGTATAAGACCCTGTGAACATGCAAGCTGCTCTCTGCTGATTAGGAGCGACAGATGGGAGGATATTTCTGCAGCGGTAGGAAAGGCGAGAGAGGATCCCGTGATCCTGTGTGAAGATGACAGCATCCCCTCCCTCTCTCTCTCTCTCTTTCTCTCTCACATACATACACACACACAGACACACATACAAACATCACGGCACACACACCAGACACGTGCGTAATGTGTACAGTACAGGGAAACAAAGACAAGCTGACTTGTTCTTGAAGGGGAAACTAAAAGCCATTCTGTTTCCCCTAAGAGACCTTTTACTGACTCTTTGTGTGTGTATGTATGTGTGCGTGCATATACATGTTACTGTCAGGGTATTACCACCCTAACCATACACTGAAGAAAAATATGCGTCGCTTGTGATAGGTGCAAGATTCCTTTCACTTCTCTCTCATCACACAACAACATCATTTTTTTCCACATATTTTGGTATTTATTGATATCTGTCTAAGCATATTAAAATTACATCGCTTGCATATTACTTGCCTAAAACCACCTCAGCTTCTTAAAATAGCTTCTGACGGTTTCTTAAAATAGCTAGATTGATAAAACAGTCTGATAAAGCTGATTGAGATTTTAAAGGTTCTTGCCATGGCCTCAGCCCTGGTCTGAGCAGTGACCAGCATGCACATAAAGGTGTAGCAAAAACTATCAGTTTGACAATAATATAACCCCATCATTGTGTTTAAGAGATGTAAATGTCTCAGTGAAATAATACTAAGGGAACATTTGCATTTGAATGAAAGAAATATGATCTAATTAAAATGAGCTGGTTTTAATTATCATCTGAAATTAATCTGGTGACTTTATAACTTCTCATTTCAGCACCAAGAGCTGTTGCATAATGATCTATTAAACAGACTCACACATGCCGCTGAACAATAAAGTAATATGTTAGCTCTTGAAAATTAGGAATTGATTATTAGATGGTGCTGTAAACCTATTTTTTATTGGAATTTATTTGGGTGCCTTATTTAGCTTGTTATATTTAATCTAGATTAGATTTAGAAACCCTGCCTTACCCAGTTAACTCAATTAGGGAAGATTTTTTGTTTTGATTTGGATGCTAGGGGTTGTAATTTGACAGTCCCTGTGTCTAGTTTGTGTTTTCTTGCAATAACAGGTGCATAAATTACATTATCAGCATTAACATTTAATTTCATTGTTTTTGTCACTTGGGGTCTGTGGAACAAGCTGTAAACACATTGATAATTTATCATTTTATAAGTTGTTATGGTGAAAATGTTAAGACACAGTTGACTATTTACACATCCAGCAGACCTGAAGCAACATTGGTATTCATTTGGAGTCATGTTTCTTGCCAGCTGACGGATGTAAGACCAACATTTATTCTCCTTTTAAGCTCAGTTTTGGTCTCCATGAACTCTTAAGAAAAAATATTGCTAATATCGCTTCACTTGGTTCACCAGCTAATTGCTAACATTGTCCATTGGTTTTCTGGTGGTGAGCAGGTAGCGTTCTGCAGAGCTTTCTCACTAATAACAGATGCATAATGGGGCTACAAATTGACAAAGAGTAGTAAGAGTAGTAAGAGTGAAAAAACAGTACATTTGCAGGCAACACACGAGAAAAACAGCAACGCCGAATGGAGCGAACAAACAAAACACCCCAACTGGAGCCCAGGCAGCATCAATAAAAAGGCATTAATGCCGAATAGATTAAAAAGGTGTGTTGGTTATGGTGTGCAGTTGGCCTTTCTGTAGTTGACTTTGGATGGAAGTTAGCTTGTGTATGTGCATAGGATTTGAGTGTGTACGTGGCTGAAATCTGTATTAGTGTGAAGGTAGTGTGTGTTTTCTACGCAAAGAGGAGACTACATTAGCTCTGTGTGTGTGTGTTGACTCTGCACTGTGTTTGCTCAGTCCTGTTGGTTCGGCCCCATTCAGAAAAGCCTCTCTGTCGTTGTAGGTTCCGTGGGTTGCCAATCAGAGAGTTGAGCTGCCAGTGGGGTGCTAATACACCTCTGGGCCCTCAAACCTGGCAACCAGTCACCACCAAGCAAACATCCACTTTGCTGTATTCTTCTCTATCCTCCCACCACTCATCTCTGTCAGGAGAGTACTCGGAATAGTTTGTGATTAAATAAAGATTAGTCTCCCTACATTAAAGATTCAAACACACACATGCACAGAATGAGTGAACTGAACAAACACACACAAGCTTGATGCACCCATGTCATGCACACATGTATGATGAATGTGTGGACATCATATCCTGCCAGGAATATTTGTCTGTGTTTGGACTCTTAGTTTACTTCCTGTTTTGATATATTTTCTCCTTGTGTTCTTGTTATCTTTACTTCCTGTGTTTTCCCACCTTGGTTGATAAGCTCACGTATTTCACCTGTGGCTTGTTTTGCTCACCTGTGTCCAGTTTATAATCATATTTAAGCTCAGTTTTCAGTTCTTTCTTTGTAGAGTAGTCTTGTCTGTTGTGCCCTGTTCCACCTGCTACATTCTGCTTTGTCCCTGTGTTTCAGCTCCACTTTTGGTTTTCAGTCTTTACATTTGAGTCAATTTTGGGTCCAATGGAGTAACACATAGATATTGTGTACAACGCATATCCGTGCATACTCAGTCACACATTTGTATTAGAGTTCTCGCAAAGATCTTCAGAAATTTGTACGCCCAGCAAAGGCTGAGATATCTTGATTTTTTTCCACTAGTCAGGGTCAAGCTCCAAAAGCGTGAATATGTAGTTTGTAGCACCTCTCAGGAGTAAACTGATACTGACCTTTAAGTACACTTCAGATCAATTTTCAATGCAGTTCTTAGCGCTAACACAGAAAAATATCTTAAATATATCCACACTACTCAGTATTATAATGCAGCATTCATTTATCCGAGCCACTAGGGGCCAGTGGAACAACTTTGAACACAACGTTGACATATTTTCACTTTATAAAATTTGAACACGACGAATGTGTTAGCAAACAGTTGCTTGACACAAGACAACATTATAATTCAATTAGAACCTCTGTAAATGCTATTTTGTGGCACTTTTCTGGTAGTGGATAGTGGACTTATCAGAGCTTTTCCCTGCTTTCCTTTCAAGGAGGCATAAACCCAAGGGAAGACTCATGCATTCCCTACTTCATGCCGGGTCAGTTTTTCCTTGATAAACAATAGATAAAAATAACCTTCATCTTTGTCAGACTTTACCAAACACTAAAAGTCAAAGTTGAAGTTAATGGAAAATGGCATTCATGGCTGACAGCTGAGTAGCTTCATCTCATGCATCCCTGTGTTACTGTCTGTTTTTGGAGTGTTTTTCGGTCCCTTTGTACCAGCTGCTCTTAATGTGATCTGACCTCAAACAAACATTGTGTCTTGCTCTCCTCTCTATCATCACTGTATCTATTTCTGTGGCACCTCCCTGATGCGCTGTATCACAACTGATTACCTAATCCCCCTGACTCTTGCTATGCCTGCGTGGTGTGTGTTCCTGTGCAAACACATAAAGGCCTGCATGTCTGACTCTATGCTATGCCAGCACTTGTGTCTGGTGCGTTCCAAAAGCTTACTCTGTTAAGGTTGTTTTTGAAAAATTAATAGAATGAAATAAAGTCATCAAGGATACTTGCTCGACACGCGGATATACTCAACATGCGCTGTAAGATTTTGCTGACTGTGCAAAAACCAGCAAACAAAGCTGAAAGGTGCCTGTGTTCTCCTTTAGCAAGCAGCTTTGACTCAATCTCACTGAGGATAATCTGTAGTCAAATAGAACAGGGACAGTAGGGCTGATTTCAAACTACACACTTATCCAATTTACTGATTAACCTCCCTGGCATGCTAGTGTGGAGAAACACTAGTTCTGAAAACTTTGGCTAGATAAGGACACCAGATTTGTTTGTGTGCTCCTGGAATTCGACTGCCGCCATGAAAACAAGAAATTGAATTACTGGCACTAAAAAACCCCAGCACATTTCATCAGAAGGCCTTCATCAAAGTTACATGACAGACAAGAGATCTTAAATCCCACTTTCTTCTCTTGCATGCTCAGCCACCATAGCTGTCACATTGTATCAACTAGAATAAGTCAGCTAAAATTCATCCTGGCATCCTGGAAGTAGAGAGAAGTACACAGAAGGTCATTAGTAATGGATAGATCTGAAAGGGATTTCTGGTGTTAGCTTTTCTTACAAATTCTATCACTTGTCCTCTACAACCCCTTCATTTGATAATCATTTTAAAGCATGGGAAATGTGCTTTTTTCCCACTCTCTTGCCAAGACTTAGAAGAGAAGATTGATACCACTCAAAGAATACAACTGGAGTCAACAGCAACAAGGTTTTAGTTGGCAAATTTTACCTATTCTGATGACTTGTTACCAGCCTTAATGCTAAGCTAAGCTAACTGGCTGCTGGCTCCACCTATATTTGTACCTCGAGTGGAACTGATCTTCTCATCTAACACTATTGCATGAATTGACAATGCTTATTTTGTGGTTTGGCATGACACAATGTGCTGAAAAAACTGTTCAGATGAGTTTCTTGGGGGGTTCCTTTGCCTTTGCTGCCTCTTTTCTTTCACTTCTCCTGCCCTTCAGTTGTTATCATCCTTCTTTAACTGTTAGGGCAGAGAGAAGGCTCATTTCAAATGCTCCCTCAGTGACTTTGTTAAGCAAGCGGTGCTAGTTTTAAGCCATGGGAAGGTAATAATGAAGTTGAGTCACTGCCAGCAGCCACATTGGATTGGCAGGCAGGAGACTGAGGGAACTCTTTGTCTGCAGCTTGCCAAGTCTGCAGGGCTCGGTAGTGACGATAGTGTATGTCACTGACAGTGTGTTTGTGTGTGTACCCTGGCACATACTACGTGTGTTTCTGTAGAAGTTCATCTTGTGGTACATCTATGTTTGTAGAGTGGGTTATCCACCATTTGCACAATTGATGGTTCAATCCCCAGCTCTTCCTGTGCACATGTCAAAGTGTCCTTGGGTGAGACACTGAACCCCATATTTCTCCCACTGGTCAGACCTAGCATGGTAGATTCATGCAAGGTGCAAGGTTTCTTTCAAATCTTAGGGCTTTTTTGTGTTGCCATATATATTTCATACACCAATGTGTTTTTACCGTATATGAGAACAGGCAGATCAAACTGTCTGCAGTTCTAAAGTGGTAAAGATTTCAACATGGATTCCAATAAACTACTGAAAAAAATGAAAGAGACAAACAAAAAACCCTCTAATGGACAGAAGAAATTGGCTTTAAAATACACTTCCGGCTACCAGTGAGTGTGTATGCATTTGTATTACTGTGTGTTAGCATGTCATTAACAGGATTTCTAGGCACTAGAAATAGCCTGGAATATACAAAGGTAATTGGCTTTGCCTTTCAGATAATCAGATTAAAGTCATTGTGAGGTTTCACATTTACGTTTCAGGCTTTTGGCTGACGATCTTATCTAAAGAGACTCAGAGTAAAGAATAAGCAGCTTAAAGTCATCATGAGGTAGATGCTGTATTTAAAACTGAAAAATCTGTATTTGTATTTGATTGAGAGGTTTGATTATTTTAGAATATTTTTCTACGAACATAGAGCTTTAAAAACATGAATGTGGTTGCTGAGCATTTAGTTCCACACCATTGCACTTGTTTTATTCTGCAAAGATTTCTTTTTGAAGAATTACAACAAATCATTGAAGGCTTTTTAACATAGCCTCTCTAGGATATGGAGCATAAGCCACAATAATTTTAGCAAACAATGATGCAAGTTATCTTGCTGCAACAGCGTTTGTGTGTACCAGTTAGGAGTCCTGCCAAACTTCTAATGGATTTTAGACCATTTTATTAAGTGGATCTTTCAGATTTATCTTATTTTATCCATGTGGTTTATTCCACATGGTCATAAAGTTTAAGACATCTTGGACTCTTTTGCCCCTCTGAGAGTAAGAAAACCTAGACCCAAAACTCAACTATTATTGAACAATGACGCACCCATTTTCTTAGGCAACTATGTAAAAGCCTATTATTAAAAAGCCAAACTTTGAAAAATTAGTACTAAAAGTGCCAAAGTTGTACAAACTACTGGAGAAAATTGTACATGAAGTGCTTCTGTCTTTTCTAGACAACATTATGGAGAAATTCCAATCAGGCCTCAGGGCTTGTCACAGCACAGAATCTGCTGTTCTCAAAGTCTCAAATGACCTACTGTTGTCTTTAAACTTTGGCAAATGTGCTTTACTTCTTTTAGATCTTAGCCCAGCAATGGATACGGTTGATCACTGTATTCTACTAAACTGCCTCACGGACCAGGTTGGCATCCAGGGCACTGCCCATTGGTTTGCGTCCTACTAAATTGACAGGACTTTCTCTGTTAAGATTGGCAACCTCTCCTCCTCTTCTGGCCCAATCACATGCAGAGTACCTAAAGATTCTATTCAAGGGCTCCTTTCATTTCCACATCTATCTTATAATAGTAAGATAGATGTAATTGTTAACCAGCGGGAGTTTTGCCAGCCACTTAGGGCCATTGACATTGAATCTTCTTTACCATGCCAGGAATCTTGGTGTCATCTTTGATTCAGGATCCAAATTTCAGATCACACCAGATCACCTCTGTGAAAAGTTACTATTTTCAGCAAACTAAAGTTCATCCTCTCTCTCAACAATATGAAGACTGTTACTGCCACATTAATCTCCTCAAGGCTGGATTATCACTGCACCTGGATGTTTGCCAGTCCTTTTTGTCTTGCCTGCAGCTGGTGCAGAATGCTACAGCGAGACTCCCAACTCGTACCAGAAAAATAGACTGCATTACAGTGGTATTAGCATCCCTGCACTGGCTACTTGACAAATACAGGTCTGAATTCATTCTACTGACCTTCAGTAGAAGAAAAACTGCATCCTCATAAAATCCAACATCAAAAGTATACAATGGACCATCTACAGAAGATAGGGTAGGGTGGCCAAACTTTAGCACATGCTACAATTCTATTTTGTTTTTCCTATTTTTTTTTCAATTTAGGACATAAAAAAGTAATTATACTTACATTTTTGCTGAAAATATTGTGTTCTATGTTACATATCCTTGAGAGGTTGTGTTAACATATTTTCATTTAATAAAAGCATTTGAAAAACTGCACACTGTTTTGCTCACTGCTGTATGTTACTCACAACTCAGGGGTGCAGAGATTTCTTTCTTTAATTTTAAAAATCACCAAATGATGTTATTTGTCAAAAGGTACAATAGTATACTTTTGCATACATGCTTTTGCATACAACTGTAAGTAACTGATATAGGTCTCATTTAGGGATTAACACTGACTCTCACACTCTGTAGAGGTTAATAGGTTGTGTTACCGTGTTACTGTTAAGACTCATGGCTTTTCTATCGCTGAAATATCCGCTACTCATCAGCAGTCTGCCAACTCCTCAACCTGGACAGCTACTGCTCCACTGCAGCTTCTCAAGTCCTGCCAATGTCTTTGTCTGAATATGAAAAAAATACCATAGAACACAGCAAATTATTTCTACCACATTGTAGGTCACTTATTTCCATGCATTATTCTTAAGTATTTTGTACTACTGAATTAATTTATTTTTTCTCCATTTATATGATGTTCAATACACACAGACTTTGTCGCTCCCCTTATCTGCTTTACTTACTTCTTTGCATTCCTACTTCCTACATTTTCTAAAATTAATTTGAACCCAAATAGAATTAACTTCTGAATTCTGCATTGAGCTGGTTTGTTATTTTTACATATATATATTCCTTCAAGTTCAACTTTGAATATGTAGTTTTGAAAAATTATAAAAGTCTTCTAGCTGAGTGTGTACTTTGTGTGTGTTTACTGGCAGAGTGTACTCTATGTGCTGCTTTTACTTGAATGAACAGTGTGTAAATGATATATTCTCTAGATTGTGCCAAATACTATATGATTGCTTATTGATTCTGTTAGGTAAGACAGAACAAGAGGGACCCTTGATCTGTGAGCAAAATGGGTCAGTACATCTGGGTACATTTACATGGAAATGAAATAAAACTGAAGATAACAACACAATTGAAACTTTTCACAGAGAAATTAAACAGAAGAAGTCATTCAGGATACAAGTGTGCAAATGCAGTCTGTTATATAAGGAGGAGCACTCGAGGACAAGCTAATCAATCGCAGAACTCTGATCAATTCACTTCCAGAAACTGCCCACAGAGAGGATTCCTGGACGAACTACATAATCAGTCAAAACATCGTATTGACGGAGCCTGAAAGCCCTGGTTTGATCCAACACTCCAAGGCTCTCTGCGCTAAACCTTCACACGTCTGCTTCACTAGTTTTATTGATTCAGTAAGCAGGTGTAGGTATGGAGGAGACTTTCAAACTGTCTACCCTGCAGACACTGAATCTCTACCACCTCCAGTTAATCTCTGACATCTGTCTGTGATATGGCATTGAACAATGTTTGTATGCTGCAATGCAAGAAAGACATTCAGGAACTGGTCAAACCTTTTTAAATGTTTTAAACACTTGGTGCTGTACAGCAAGTCCACTCAACATTAACATATTCAATCTATATAATGGAAAGTATCACTATAACAGGGTAATCAGGGGTAGGCCTACTTGTATCAAAGAGGATACTCCTGGAGTTACCAAGACATGTGGAAAGTTTGTGGAGTAGATCAACTAATAAGAAACAACTGAAATTAGGATTTGACTTTTTTTTTTAAAGAAAAAATGACATACTGAGACAGCTGCAAATACTGAACACCACGTGTTACGAATGAGAGTACCTAAGAATTAGGGCAAGTGAGCAAAGAGCTCTGAATAGTTAGCTAATGTGGTTGCAGTTCAAATAGCTAAAAGTAAAATTAATGGCTAAACAGCAGGCTAGTCCATGTATCCATTTACTTTTACTCAAGTAAATGGTTAGCTAATTCATGGATAAACAGTAAACACTTAGCCAAAAGTAATGAATAAACAGTAAATATTTAGCTAAAAGTAATGAATAAACAGTTAATGTTTAGCAAAAAGTAATAAATAAACAGTAAATGTTTAGCCAAAAGTAATGAATAAACAGTAAATGTTTAGCTAAAAGTAATGAATAAACAGTAAATGTTTAGCAAAAAGGAATGAATAAACAGTAAAATAGCTAGGCTAGCTAAAAAATAATGGATAAATAGTTGAAATTGTTAGCTATAAGTCATAGGCAAACAATAAATAGTTAGCTAAAAGTAAATGGCAAAACTTTTAAATAGATAGCTAAAACTGATAAATGGGTGAAAAAGCGAAATCAATGACGATTGCTAAAAATAATAAGTAAATGGGCAAAATAGCTAAAAGTAATAGATTAATGCTTGAAATAGCTGGTGGTTATTATGGTTGATTTTACATAACTAAATGGGTAAAAACTTCAAACAAATAAGCTAAAAGTAATGGATAAATAGCTGAAATGTGTAGCTTCTGTAGAATTATTTATGAAAAAGCGACCCAATTGACAGAAACAGCACCAGTTTAATAGTATGACAATATCCTCTTTTATATAAATAATAATTTAAATTAAGATCCATTTTTAAAATCAACTCAAATTTACATGTTTGGAATATGATGGCTGTTATCCATGAAGGGGTTGAGTTCATCTAACAAGGTCTGATAAAAACAGTTGGAAAACTTCTTGGAAAGACGCTTCCAATTTTGTCTTCATTTAGTGATTTTGCTTTGGCTGCATAATTAATCCTCTGTGTCCAAAAGCTCTTCATGTACAAAAGCTTTCTATATTTAACTGGTTTCATTTTTATTGTCCTATAAATGACAGCTGAGAGGGGTTTTATTCTCAGAAGCTGAAACTAAAATGCCTAAAATGTCCAAACATAAACACAGTTTTGCTTCTGTAATCCAGACCTGAGGGAATGAGGCAAATAGGCTTAAAATATGGTAAAAAAAAAAAAAAGAAAAAAAAAAAAAGTAAACAAAATAGGGATTGCTGCTTTTATCCATTAATGCTTGTGGGAATAAGTACTTCATACTGTCATACACACACCACATGCATACAAACATATGCACACACACATACACACACACACTTTGGTTTCGGGAGAAATGGTTTTAATCACACCTCCAGGACTTTGTGTTTGTGGAAGCTTGTTCGAAGAGAAGCTCTGGTCTGGCGTAATTCATGCATGTGGTTCGATGTGGAAAGCCAGCTGATCACCTGTGTATGTGTGTGCTTTTGTGTGTGCGTGTGTTATTAACGTATAAATGGTCAGACACAGAGCTTCCGTTATGAAACGAGCAACTGTGTTGTTTATTCTCTAAACCTTTAAGAAGATTGGAGTTGCTTGGGCTGAGTACATCCATTTCTAATGTGTGTGTGCATGCGCATGTAAAATATGTGTGTATTAAGCATGTGAGGTTTTCATTTTGTCATCTACTGAAGTCTGTTTATTTATACACGTGAGGATATGAGCTTTGTGAGTGAGAAAGGGTGGGCAAGTGACATAAGAATAAATGCTGAAAAATGAAAGAGAGTGGAAGGAAACGAAAGATCAAACAAGAAGTGACACTAAAAGAGAAGACAAATAAGAGAAAAACAAGGAGTGGGAGAAAAAATGAAGTGACCGAAAAAAGGCAATTAGTAAAATAAGGGAGACAGATGAGACAGAGGTTGGGGAAAGTAAACAAGGAGTGAAAAAGTGACTTACAGACAGAGAGCAGAAAGGGAATCGAGAGAGAGAGAGACAGGAAAAGGACAGAGGGAGCGGAGGAGAAGAGAAAGGCAGCTCATGCTTCAGTGGAGGTGAAGTCATGCGAGTGGCGCTGCAGCTTTCTCTTCAGGCTGAACAGCTCCAGCCTGGACATAACGAACTGTCTTTAACTGCATCACCTGCCACCTAATACACACACATATACACAAACACACACAAAAGCTCACATTTGCTGGCAAACACTCACACTTCTGTAGTCTTGGTCTAGCAAACAAGACTTTTTGTACCTCTATACTTGGGTTAGGGTTTGTTGTGCAGGCCTGCTTCGTAACAAAATACATTCCCTCTCCCCAATACAAACCTTAACCATTATAATCCCAATCTTTACTCTAAACTTAACCTAGAGCTAAATTACATCTAACCCTAACCTTAAAACCAAGTCCTAACCCTCACACATTGTCCAAAACACACATTTCCTGAATAGTATGCATGCACGTATCAAACTGGAAGCTTGCTTGCAAGTATACACACCCGGATTTACTGTTAATCAAAAGCAAAGCAGTATAAGTACACGTGATCGTACATTTGCATGCACAAACACAGCTGCCAGGGTGATACAGATGTTTAGTTGCTCTAATCAAACTGTCCCCTCCCTGATACATTTCTAGGGGAAAATCAACAAGAACTTCAATGCTTTTTCTAGGTGGGTGAAAACAAAGTGGAGCACTATAGAGTAAGTCTCCTCTTGGACGGCTGCGAAAAAATGCTAACCAGCTTTCAGTGAGTCCTTGCAGGACCTACATACCGAGTTTAAGCTCCTTCAGTTATCAAGTAGTGTTTACTGTAGCGCTGGTTAGGGTTAAGGGTTAAGGGTTAGGGTTGGGGTTAGGGTTAGGGATTAGGGTTAGGGGTAGGGGTAGGGTTAGGTTATTGTTAATTATCATAGAGTGATGTGGTGGGTTGGGGTTCAGGTTTAGGTCAAAGTAAGAAGAAATGCATTGAAAAGGAAACTTAACAACTACGGTTTTAAGAACTTTTAAGGAGTTAAGAGGTACTTGTGTATTGTCCACAAATCCCCACATTTAATGAGATTAAGGCCTCTAAGAATCATAAGAACAAAACAACTTTTGATTATACAGTAGCTGAGATTTAAGTTTTGCAGCAGTTTTGCACCAATTTTTGCAGCATCAGACAAATAACAGTTGGTGACCAAGACAATAACTTTTGAATTTAGCTGCAATTCCTGATCAGGTTAGAAAAAGGGTCACAGAACAGAGTGTAATATCGGGAGTCCTTGTTTTCATGGACTCACTTGAAGACAGTGTGAGGTGTCATTTGTTGTCCAGAGTAGAAAGATATCTACCCCATTAAACTACTGCTTATTTCAATGTGAAATGAGGAGATTTAAAGGAAAAGCTTGGTAAAATGTGTCCTACAAAAGGTTTCTTTCATGCAGCTGAAAACTTTTTGTACTCAAGAAACCAACATTTAACTTCACATAGACAAGAAACAGGAAGGAATCAATGGATCTTTGACCATCAGACTAACCTGTATAGTTGCTGGTAGCTGGGGGAGTTTGTGTGTTTGTCTGAGCTTCTGTCTGTGCTTCTGTCAGAGTCTGGGTTT